>NW_026060550.1:15000-17500 GCF_943734695.1 Anopheles maculipalpis | reverse complement strand
ACGGACGAAAACCTCCGGGTACTTCCTAATTGCCGTCTTAACCGCAGCATTGGGGATACCGTCCAATCCAGGCGCTTTCCTGTTCGCCATTGTTCCCACGATGCTAAGCAGCTCGTCCGCAGTAACGGGGGTCAGCGATGTCCTCTGCTCCTCGGTGTCCGCACTCGGCAATTCGGAGTCCGGCCAGACAACAGGCGGATGAGTTGGAAACAGATCGTTGGCAATCTGTTCCAGTACGGCACGGTCTGTCTCCGGTGGCACAAAGCTGCCACGAAGGCGAGACATTACCACCCGGTAACCGGCCCCAAACTCATTGGTCTCCGCCTGTTGTATCAGCTCATCAAGCTGTGCACGCTTGCTGGCCCGGACAGCCTTCTCCACCGCTCTCCTCGCCGACCGATGATGTGCGGCCACGGCGCTGCGCTCCTGCAGATCGGTCGTACGAAGCATTCTCTCGTGCACAGCCGCACACTCCTCCCGAAGACGCAGAATCTCCGGGGTCCACCAGAAGAGGTCGCGATGGGGGTCACGATGTGACACGGTGACGCGCTCCATCGTGTCGTCGCATGCATCGAACATGGCAGCGACCATCCCCTCCTGGCTCACGGCTCGCTCCGGGAATCCGGCCGTCTGGAGTGCGGCTGTGAATGCCTCGACCGAAAACTGCGTCGTCTTCCATCTACGGCCAGCGTGCCGGAAAGTGGTGGACGACGTTGAGGACCCCTGTCCCCGCTGACGATGATGCTGTTGCTGCTGCTGCTGCTGCTGATGCTGCTGCTGCTGCTGTTGCTGATGCTGCTGCTGCTGCTGCTGCTGCTGCTGCTGCTGCTGCTGCTGCTGCTGCTGCTGCTGCTGCTGCTGCTGCTGCTGCTGCTGCTGCTGCTGCTGCTGCTGGTGCTGCTGGTGCTGCTGTTGCTGCTGTTGTCGCTGCTGCTGGTCACGAGTTAGAGGCCCCACGGTGAAGAAGATATACCGATGGTCCGATGCCGTGTAGTGGCACGCAGCGGTGTCTGCAGCCACCTCCCAAGTGTCCGGACGAGCGATGGATGCGCTCGCAAAAGACACATCCACGACACTGGGAGTGGCGACTCCGTTGCCCACGAACGTCGGGACCGAGCCTTGGTTCAGGACCACAAGGCCCAGTTGCCTGACGGTATCAAGCAGCTCTTCACCGCGCCAGGTAGAACGCTGGCTGCCCCACTCCTCGTTCCAGGCGTTAAAATCGCCTGCCAAGACGATACGCGGGTGAGGTTGGGCCTCCAACTCCACCGCCTCCAGTAACTGCTCGAACTCGCTGGTGTTGAGACGTGGAGGGGCGTAGCAGCTGATGTAAACCACCCCTCCGATCTGCGCTGCTGCCAATCCGGGCATGGCACAGCGCCAGACCCGCTGGATTGGGAGGTGGCCGGTCGCCACCACAGCTGCTCCCCCCGACGAGTCGACCGCCCAGTTACCGCTACCATCTGGAGGCCGGTAAACCTCCGACAGCAACAGCACGTCGGCCCGCTTTGTGCGGGCTGTCTGCAAGGCCAGGTCCTGGGCAATGCGTCCACCACCCAGGTTGGCCTGCATCACCCGCATTACGCCCGCCATTGCAAGTTCTGGGGGCACGATGAATGGCCCACGCGATGGGGCCCCTGGCAGAATATGCACTTAGCCGCCGCGGTGCACTGGCTGATGCGGTGGCCTACCTCGCCACACTGCAGGCACTGACCCGACCGGTCAGTGGGGGCACGACAATCTCGCGCCAGGTGCCCCGTCAGTAAGCAGCGGAAGCAGCGCTGAAGATCAAGCGGCTTCTTCGGGACCTCGCGGATGCCGCTTACACACTGGCACAGAGTAAGCTTCTGGCCAATCAGAAGCCGAGCCTTTCCGAGTGGAAGCCGCACTCGAGCCCGCTTCGTGCCATCGCGGAGCTCCCACAGCTCGACCCGCGCAATACCCGGCTCCGCTCCTAGCTGCTGCTTGATGGCAAGCTCCACGTCGCTCTCCTGAGCCAAGGGGTCGACGTTTGTGACGAGAACTTCTCCCATCTCCGTCACGACCCGGGCCACGCCATCCTCGCCGAGCGCCAGCTGAATGCGGCGAGCCAGCTCCGCGCTGTCCACGTTCTTGCGCAGCGGGACTATCAGATGGCCTTGCGCGGTCCGACGCCCCATCCCGATGTCCGCCCGGACGTCCTGCAGCTCCTGAGACGTACGTAGTTTAACGTACATCTCCGTCCAGGTTTTGTTCGCACCCGGAACCACCGCGATGCGGTCAGGTCGTACAGGACGCCCCTTGGACTGCTGCTGATGTTGTTGCTGCTGCTGCAGCGGACGCTGCTGCTGCTGCTGCTGCTGCTGCGGTGTGCGAAGCTGCGGTGGCACGTATCGCTCGCCTCGCTGCTGTTGCTGCTGCTGCTGCTGCTGCGGCTGGTGGCATTGCCGCTTGGACGAGCGGCCTTTCACCACCGTCGTCCAGAGCTGCTGTTGCTGCGGCTGCTGCTGCGGCTGTTGCT
>NW_026060550.1:0-12500 GCF_943734695.1 Anopheles maculipalpis | reverse complement strand
AATACGCATCGTTGACTTACCTACGGGTAACCCGCTTACGAGTGGGTCGATTGCTGTCGGGGCAAGCAATCGGGTTAGCGCCGTATCCGGATATAGAGAGTAGTATGGGGTGATAATGATTAACATGTCGAGTGATGGCTGCACCTCCTAGTGGAAAGTTCAAACGTGAAGGTTGCTTCGGTA
Source organism: Anopheles maculipalpis (assembly GCF_943734695.1). NCBI lineage: Eukaryota > Metazoa > Arthropoda > Insecta > Diptera > Culicidae > Anopheles > Anopheles maculipalpis. The sequence goes on along the minus strand of NW_026060550.1, from coordinate 12,317 downwards.
CGGGGTACTAGGTACCTCTTAGAGGAGCAATGGAGTATGGAGTCCAAATTGAATGTTTGGACTTCAAAAATTTCTCTAAGTCCGCTACATAAATCCCTCACCCATAAGCTCACAAAATACATGCAATTGCATTAAAAATTTTGATAACCTAACAAGAGATGAAGGCAAGTCGAATTGGTTGGTCCAAAACCAAATATATCACTAAGTTCGGGACTTGGGTGCAAACCGAAAGTTAAAATGATGTCCCTGAACATGCATATAAGTTCGAGTATTGATATTATAAACCTAACAAGAGATGAAGGCAAGTCGAATTGGTTGGTCCAAAACCAAAAATATCACTAAGTTCGGGACTTGGGTACAAACCGAAAGTTAATATGATGTCCCTGAACATGCATATAAGTTCGAGTATTGATATTATAAACCTAACAAGAGATGAAGGCAAAGTCGAATTGGTTGGTCCAAAACCAAAAATATCACTAAGTTCGGGACTTGGGTACAAACCGAAAGTTAATATGATGTCCCTGAACATGCATATAAGTTCGAGTATTGATATTATAAACCTAACAAGAGATGAAGGCAAGTCGATTTGGTTGGTGAGAAACCAAAAATATCACTAAGTTCGGGACTTGGGTGCAAACCGAAAGTTAAAATGATGTCCCTGAACATGCATATAAGTTCGAGTATTGATATTATAAACCTAACAAGAGATGAAGGCAAGTCGAATTGGTTGGTCCAAAACCAAAAATATCACTAAGTTCGGGACTTGGGTACAAACCGAAAGTTAATATGATGTCCCTGAACATGCATATAAGTTCGAGTATTGATATTATAAACCTAACAAGAGATGAAGGCAAGTCGATTTGGTTGGTGAGAAACCAAAAATATCACTAAGTTCGGGACTTGGGTGCAAACCGAAAGTTAAAATGATGTCCCTGAACATGCATATAAGTTCGAGTATTGATATTATAAACCTAACAAGAGATGAAGGCAAGTCGAATTGGTTGGTCCAAAACCAAAAATATCACTAAGTTCGGGACTTGGGTACAAACCGAAAGTTAATATGATGTCCCTGAACATGCATATAAGTTCGAGTATTGATATTATAAACCTAACAAGAGATGAAGGCAAGTCGATTTGGTTGGTGAGAAACCAAAAATATCACTAAGTTCGGGACTTGGGTACAAACCGAAAGTTAATATGATGTCCCTGAACATGCATATAAGTTCGAGTATTGATATTATAAACCTAACAAGAGATGAAGGCAAGTCGAATTGGTTGGTAAGAAACCAAAAATATCTCTAAGTTCGGGACTTGTGCGCAAACCGAAAGTGAATATGATGTCCCTGAACATGCATATAAGTTCGAGTATTGATATTATAAACCTAACAAGAGATGAAGGCAAGTCGAATTGGTTGGTCCAAAACCAAAAATATCTCTAAGTTCGGGACTTGGGTACAAACCGAAAGTTAAAATGATGTCCCTGAACATGCATATAAGTTCGAGTATTGATATTATAAACCTAACAAGAGATGAAGGCAAGTCGAATTGGTTGGTCCGAAACCAAAAATATCACTAAGTTCGGGACTTGGGTGCAAACCGAAAGTTAAAATGATGTCCCTGAACATGCATATAAGTTCGAGTATTGATATTATAAACCTAACAAGAGATGAAGGCAAGTCGAATTGGTTGGTAAGAAACCAAAAATATCACTGAGTTCGGGACTTGTGCGCAAACCAAAAGTTAATATGATGTCCCTGAACATGCATATAAGTTCGAGCATTGATATTATAAACCTAACAAGAGATGAAGGCAAGTCGATTTGGTTGGTGAGAAACCAAAAATATCACTAAGTTCGGGACTTGGGTACAAACCGAAAGTTAAAATGATGTCCCTGAACATGCATATAAGTTCGAGTATTGATATTATAAACCTAACAAGAGATGAAGGCAAGTCGAATTGGTTGGTAAGAAACCAAAAATATCACTAAGTTCGGGACTTGGGTACAAACCGAAAGTTAAAATGATGTCCCTGAACATGCATATAAGTTCGAGTATTGATATTATAAACCTAACAAGAGATGAAGGCAAGTCGAATTGGTTGGTGAGAAACCAAAAATATCACTAAGTTCGGGACTTGGGTACAAACCGAAAGTTAAAATGATGTCCCTGAACATGCACATAAGTTCGAGTATTGATATTATAAACCTAACAAGAGATGAAGGCAAGTCGAATTGGTAAGTAAGAAACCAAAAATATCTCTAAGTTCGGGACTTGTGCGCAAACCAAAAGTTAATATGATGTCCCTGAACATGCACATAAGTTCGAGTATTGATATTATAAACCTAACAAGAGATGAAGGCAAGTCGAATTGGTTGGTCGGAAACCAAAAATATCACTAAGTTCGGGACTTGGGTACAAACCGAAAGTTAATATGATGTCCCTGAACATGCATATAAGTTCGAGTATTGATATTATAAACCTAACAAGAGATGAAGGCAAGTCGAATTGGTTGGTGAGAAACCAAAAATATCACTAAGTTCGGGACTTGGGTACAAACCGAAAGTTAAAATGATGTCCCTGAACATGCACATAAGTTCGAGTATTGATATTATAAACCTAACAAGAGATGAAGGCAAGTCGAATTGGTAAGTAAGAAACCAAAAATATCTCTAAGTTCGGGACTTGTGCGCAAACCAAAAGTTAATATGATGTCCCTGAACATGCATATAAGTTCGAGTATTGATATTATAAACCTAACAAGAGATGAAGGCAAGTCGAATTGGTTGGTCGGAAACCAAAAATATCACTAAGTTCGGGACTTGGGTACAAACCGAAAGTTAGAATGATGTCCCTGAACATGCATATAAGTTCGAGTATTGATATTATAAACCTAACAAGAGATGAAGGCAAGTCGAATTGGTTGGTCCGAAACCAAAAATATCTCTAAGTTCGGGACTTGGGTGCAAACCGAAAGTTAAAATGATGTCCCTGAACATGCATATAAGTTCGAGTATTGATATTATAAACCTAACAAGAGATGAAGGCAAGTCGAATTGGTTGGTCGGAAACCAAAAATATCACTAAGTTCGGGACTTGGGTGCAAACCGAAAGTTAAAATGATGTCCCTGAACATGCATATAAGTTCGAGTATTGATATTATAAACCTAACAAGAGATGAAGGCAAGTCGAATTGGTTGGTCGGAAACCAAAAATATCACTAAGTTCGGGACTTGGGTACAAACCGAAAGTTAATATGATGTCCCTGAACATGCATATAAGTTCGAGTATTGATATTATAAACCTAACAAGAGATGAAGGCAAGTCGAATTGGTTGGTGAGAAACCAAAAATATCACTAAGTTCGGGACTTGGGTACAAACCGAAAGTTAAAATGATGTCCCTGAACATGCATATAAGTTCGAGTATTGATATTATAAACCTAACAAGAGATGAAGGCAAGTCGAATTGGTTGGTGAGAAACCAAAAATATCACTAAGTTCGGGACTTGGGTACAAACCGAAAGTTAAAATGATGTCCCTGAACATGCACATAAGTTCGAGTATTGATATTATAAACCTAACAAGAGATGAAGGCAAGTCGAATTGGTAAGTAAGAAACCAAAAATATCTCTAAGTTCGGGACTTGTGCGCAAACCAAAAGTTAATATGATGTCCCTGAACATGCATATAAGTTCGAGTATTGATATTATAAACCTAACAAGAGATGAAGGCAAGTCGAATTGGTTGGTCGGAAACCAAAAATATCACTAAGTTCGGGACTTGGGTGCAAACCGAAAGTTAAAATGATGTCCCTGAACATGCATATAAGTTCGAGTATTGATATTATAAACCTAACAAGAGATGAAGGCAAGTCGAATTGGTTGGTCGGAAACCAAAAATATCACTAAGTTCGGGACTTGGGTACAAACCGAAAGTTAGAATGATGTCCCTGAACATGCATATAAGTTCGAGTATTGATATTATAAACCTAACAAGAGATGAAGGCAAGTCGAATTGGTTGGTCCGAAACCAAAAATATCTCTAAGTTCGGGACTTGGGTGCAAACCGAAAGTTAAAATGATGTCCCTGAACATGCATATAAGTTCGAGTATTGATATTATAAACCTAACAAGAGATGAAGGCAAGTCGAATTGGTTGGTCGGAAACCAAAAATATCACTAAGTTCGGGACTTGGGTGCAAACCGAAAGTTAAAATGATGTCCCTGAACATGCATATAAGTTCGAGTATTGATATTATAAACCTAACAAGAGATGAAGGCAAGTCGAATTGGTTGGTCGGAAACCAAAAATATCACTAAGTTCGGGACTTGGGTACAAACCGAAAGTTAATATGATGTCCCTGAACATGCATATAAGTTCGAGTATTGATATTATAAACCTAACAAGAGATGAAGGCAAGTCGAATTGGTTGGTCGGAAACCAAAAATATCACTAAGTTCGGGACTTGGGTACAAACCGAAAGTTAATATGATGTCCCTGAACATGCATATAAGTTCGAGTATTGATATTATAAACCTAACAAGAGATGAAGGCAAGTCGAATTGGTTGGTGAGAAACCAAAAATATCACTAAGTTCGGGACTTGGGTACAAACCGAAAGTTAAAATGATGTCCCTGAACATGCACATAAGTTCGAGTATTGATATTATAAACCTAACAAGAGATGAAGGCAAGTCGAATTGGTAAGTAAGAAACCAAAAATATCTCTAAGTTCGGGACTTGTGCGCAAACCAAAAGTTAATATGATGTCCCTGAACATGCATATAAGTTCGAGTATTGATATTATAAACCTAACAAGAGATGAAGGCAAGTCGAATTGGTTGGTCGGAAACCAAAAATATCACTAAGTTCGGGACTTGGGTACAAACCGAAAGTTAGAATGATGTCCCTGAACATGCATATAAGTTCGAGTATTGATATTATAAACCTAACAAGAGATGAAGGCAAGTCGAATTGGTTGGTCCGAAACCAAAAATATCTCTAAGTTCGGGACTTGGGTGCAAACCGAAAGTTAAAATGATGTCCCTGAACATGCACATAAGTTCGAGTATTGATATTATAAACCTAACAAGAGATGAAGGCAAGTCGAATTGGTAAGTAAGAAACCAAAAATATCTCTAAGTTCGGGACTTGTGCGCAAACCAAAAGTTAATATGATGTCCCTGAACATGCATATAAGTTCGAGTATTGATATTATAAACCTAACAAGAGATGAAGGCAAGTCGAATTGGTTGGTCCGAAACCAAAAATATCTCTAAGTTCGGGACTTGGGTGCAAACCGAAAGTTAAAATGATGTCCCTGAACATGCATATAAGTTCGAGTATTGATATTATAAACCTAACAAGAGATGAAGGCAAGTCGAATTGGTAAGTAAGAAACCAAAAATATCTCTAAGTTCGGGACTTGTGCGCAAACCAAAAGTTAATATGATGTCCCTGAACATGCATATAAGTTCGAGTATTGATATTATAAACCTAACAAGAGATGAAGGCAAGTCGAATTGGTTGGTCCGAAACCAAAAATATCTCTAAGTTCGGGACTTGGGTGCAAACCGAAAGTTAAAATGATGTCCCTGAACATGCATATAAGTTCGAGTATTGATATTATAAACCTAACAAGAGATGAAGGCAAGTCGAATTGGTTGGTCGGAAACCAAAAATATCACTAAGTTCGGGACTTGGGTGCAAACCGAAAGTTAAAATGATGTCCCTGAACATGCATATAAGTTCGAGTATTGATATTATAAACCTAACAAGAGATGAAGGCAAGTCGAATTGGTTGGTCGGAAACCAAAAATATCACTAAGTTCGGGACTTGGGTACAAACCGAAAGTTAATATGATGTCCCTGAACATGTATATAAGTTCGAGTATTGATATTATAAACCTAACAAGAGATGAAGGCAAGTCGAATTGGTTGGTGAGAAACCAAAAATATCACTAAGTTCGGGACTTGGGTACAAACCGAAAGTTAAAATGATGTCCCTGAACATGCACATAAGTTCGAGTATTGATATTATAAACCTAACAAGAGATGAAGGCAAGTCGAATTGGTAAGTAAGAAACCAAAAATATCTCTAAGTTCGGGACTTGTGCGCAAACCAAAAGTTAATATGATGTCCCTGAACATGCATATAAGTTCGAGTATTGATATTATAAACCTAACAAGAGATGAAGGCAAGTCGAATTGGTTGGTCGGAAACCAAAAATATCACTAAGTTCGGGACTTGGGTACAAACCGAAAGTTAATATGATGTCCCTGAACATGCATATAAGTTCGAGTATTGATATTATAAACCTAACAAGAGATGAAGGCAAGTCGAATTGGTTGGTCCGAAACCAAAAATATCTCTAAGTTCGGGACTTGGGTGCAAACCGAAAGTTAAAATGATGTCCCTGAACATGCATATAAGTTCGAGTATTGATATTATAAACCTAACAAGAGATGAAGGCAAGTCGAATTGGTAAGTAAGAAACCAAAAATATCTCTAAGTTCGGGACTTGTGCGCAAACCAAAAGTTAATATGATGTCCCTGAACATGCATATAAGTTCGAGTATTGATATTATAAACCTAACAAGAGATGAAGGCAAGTCGAATTGGTTGGTCCGAAACCAAAAATATCTCTAAGTTCGGGACTTGGGTGCAAACCGAAAGTTAAAATGATGTCCCTGAACATGCATATAAGTTCGAGTATTGATATTATAAACCTAACAAGAGATGAAGGCAAGTCGAATTGGTTGGTCGGAAACCAAAAATATCACTAAGTTCGGGACTTGGGTGCAAACCGAAAGTTAAAATGATGTCCCTGAACATGCATATAAGTTCGAGTATTGATATTATAAACCTAACAAGAGATGAAGGCAAGTCGAATTGGTTGGTCGGAAACCAAAAATATCACTAAGTTCGGGACTTGGGTACAAACCGAAAGTTAATATGATGTCCCTGAACATGTATATAAGTTCGAGTATTGATATTATAAACCTAACAAGAGATGAAGGCAAGTCGAATTGGTTGGCGAGAAACCAAAAATATCACTAAGTTCGGGACTTGGGTACAAACCGAAAGTTAAAATGATGTCCCTGAACATGCACATAAGTTCGAGTATTGATATTATAAACCTAACAAGAGATGAAGGCAAGTCGAATTGGTAAGTAAGAAACCAAAAATATCTCTAAGTTCGGGACTTGTGCGCAAACCAAAAGTTAATATGATGTCCCTGAACATGCATATAAGTTCGAGTATTGATATTATAAACCTAACAAGAGATGAAGGCAAGTCGAATTGGTTGGTCGGAAACCAAAAATATCACTAAGTTCGGGACTTGGGTACAAACCGAAAGTTAATATGATGTCCCTGAACATGCATATAAGTTCGAGTATTGATATTATAAACCTAACAAGAGATGAAGGCAAGTCGAATTGGTTGGTCCGAAACCAAAAATATCTCTAAGTTCGGGACTTGGGTGCAAACCGAAAGTTAAAATGATGTCCCTGAACATGCATATAAGTTCGAGTATTGATATTATAAACCTAACAAGAGATGAAGGCAAGTCGAATTGGTAAGTAAGAAACCAAAAATATCTCTAAGTTCGGGACTTGGGTGCAAACCGAAAGTTAAAATGATGTCCCTGAACATGCATATAAGTTCGAGTATTGATATTATAAACCTAACAAGAGATGAAGGCAAGTCGAATTGGTTGGTCGGAAACCAAAAATATCACTAAGTTCGGGACTTGGGTACAAACCGAAAGTTAATATGATGTCCCTGAACATGCATATAAGTTCGAGTATTGATATTATAAACCTAACAAGAGATGAAGGCAAGTCGAATTGGTTGGTGAGAAACCAAATATATCACTAAGTTCGGGACTTGGGTACAAACCGAAAGTTAAAATGATGTCCCTGAACATGCACATAAGTTCGAGTATTGATATTATAAACCTAACAAGAGATGAAGGCAAGTCGAATTGGTAAGTAAGAAACCAAAAATATCTCTAAGTTCGGGACTTGTGCGCAAACCAAAAGTTAATATGATGTCCCTGAACATGCATATAAGTTCGAGTATTGATATTATAAACCTAACAAGAGATGAAGGCAAGTCGAATTGGTTGGTCCAAAACCAAAAATATCTCTAAGTTCGGGACTTGGGTACAAACCGAAAGTTAAAATGATGTCCCTGAACATGCATATAAGTTCGAGTATTGATATTATAAACCTAACAAGAGATGAAGGCAAGTCGATTTGGTTGGTGAGAAACCAAAAATATCACTAAGTTCGGGACTTGGGTACAAACCGAAAGTTAATATGATGTCCCTGAACATGCATATAAGTTCGAGTATTGATATTATAAACCTAACAAGAGATGAAGGCAAGTCGAATTGGTTGGTCCGAAACCAAAAATATCTCTAAGTTCGGGACTTGGGTGCAAACCGAAAGTTAAAATGATGTCCCTGAACATGCATATAAGTTCGAGTATTGATATTATAAACCTAACAAGAGATGAAGGCAAGTCGAATTGGTTGGTCGGAAACCAAAAATATCACTAAGTTCGGGACTTGGGTGCAAACCGAAAGTTAAAATGATGTCCCTGAACATGCATATAAGTTCGAGTATTGATATTATAAACCTAACAAGAGATGAAGGCAAGTCGAATTGGTTGGTCGGAAACCAAAAATATCACTAAGTTCGGGACTTGGGTACAAACCGAAAGTTAATATGATGTCCCTGAACATGCATATAAGTTCGAGTATTGATATTATAAACCTAACAAGAGATGAAGGCAAGTCGAATTGGTTGGTGAGAAACCAAAAATATCACTAAGTTCGGGACTTGGGTACAAACCGAAAGTTAAAATGATGTCCCTGAACATGCACATAAGTTCGAGTATTGATATTATAAACCTAACAAGAGATGAAGGCAAGTCGAATTGGTAAGTAAGAAACCAAAAATATCTCTAAGTTCGGGACTTGTGCGCAAACCAAAAGTTAATATGATGTCCCTGAACATGCATATAAGTTCGAGTATTGATATTATAAACCTAACAAGAGATGAAGGCAAGTCGAATTGGTTGGTCGGAAACCAAAAATATCACTAAGTTCGGGACTTGGGTACAAACCGAAAGTTAGAATGATGTCCCTGAACATGCATATAAGTTCGAGTATTGATATTATAAACCTAACAAGAGATGAAGGCAAGTCGAATTGGTTGGTCCGAAACCAAAAATATCTCTAAGTTCGGGACTTGGGTGCAAACCGAAAGTTAAAATGATGTCCCTGAACATGCATATAAGTTCGAGTATTGATATTATAAACCTAACAAGAGATGAAGGCAAGTCGAATTGGTTGGTCCGAAACCAAAAATATCTCTAAGTTCGGGACTTGGGAGCAAACCGAAAGTTAAAATGATGTCCCTGAACATGCATATAAGTTCGAGTATTGATATTATAAACCTAACAAGAGATGAAGGCAAGTCGAATTGGTTGGTCGGAAACCAAAAATATCACTAAGTTCGGGACTTGGGTACAAACCGAAAGTTAGAATGATGTCCCTGAACATGCATATAAGTTCGAGTATTGATATTATAAACCTAACAAGAGATGAAGGCAAGTCGAATTGGTTGGTCCGAAACCAAAAATATCTCTAAGTTCGGGACTTGGGTGCAAACCGAAAGTTAAAATGATGTCCCTGAACATGCATATAAGTTCGAGTATTGATATTATAAACCTAACAAGAGATGAAGGCAAGTCGAATTGGTTGGTCGGAAACCAAAAATATCACTAAGTTCGGGACTTGGGTGCAAACCGAAAGTTAAAATGATGTCCCTGAACATGCATATAAGTTCGAGTATTGATATTATAAACCTAACAAGAGATGAAGGCAAGTCGAATTGGTTGGTCGGAAACCAAAAATATCACTAAGTTCGGGACTTGGGTACAAACCGAAAGTTAATATGATGTCCCTGAACATGCATATAAGTTCGAGTATTGATATTATAAACCTAACAAGAGATGAAGGCAAGTCGAATTGGTTGGTCGGAAACCAAAAATATCACTAAGTTCGGGACTTGGGTACAAACCGAAAGTTAATATGATGTCCCTGAACATGCATATAAGTTCGAGTATTGATATTATAAACCTAACAAGAGATGAAGGCAAGTCGAATTGGTTGGTGAGAAACCAAAAATATCACTAAGTTCGGGACTTGGGTACAAACCGAAAGTTAAAATGATGTCCCTGAACATGCACATAAGTTCGAGTATTGATATTATAAACCTAACAAGAGATGAAGGCAAGTCGAATTGGTAAGTAAGAAACCAAAAATATCTCTAAGTTCGGGACTTGTGCGCAAACCAAAAGTTAATATGATGTCCCTGAACATGCATATAAGTTCGAGTATTGATATTATAAACCTAACAAGAGATGAAGGCAAGTCGAATTGGTTGGTCGGAAACCAAAAATATCACTAAGTTCGGGACTTGGGTACAAACCGAAAGTTAGAATGATGTCCCTGAACATGCATATAAGTTCGAGTATTGATATTATAAACCTAACAAGAGATGAAGGCAAGTCGAATTGGTTGGTCCGAAACCAAAAATATCTCTAAGTTCGGGACTTGGGTGCAAACCGAAAGTTAAAATGATGTCCCTGAACATGCACATAAGTTCGAGTATTGATATTATAAACCTAACAAGAGATGAAGGCAAGTCGAATTGGTAAGTAAGAAACCAAAAATATCTCTAAGTTCGGGACTTGTGCGCAAACCAAAAGTTAATATGATGTCCCTGAACATGCATATAAGTTCGAGTATTGATATTATAAACCTAACAAGAGATGAAGGCAAGTCGAATTGGTTGGTCCGAAACCAAAAATATCTCTAAGTTCGGGACTTGGGTGCAAACCGAAAGTTAAAATGATGTCCCTGAACATGCATATAAGTTCGAGTATTGATATTATAAACCTAACAAGAGATGAAGGCAAGTCGAATTGGTAAGTAAGAAACCAAAAATATCTCTAAGTTCGGGACTTGTGCGCAAACCAAAAGTTAATATGATGTCCCTGAACATGCATATAAGTTCGAGTATTGATATTATAAACCTAACAAGAGATGAAGGCAAGTCGAATTGGTTGGTCCGAAACCAAAAATATCTCTAAGTTCGGGACTTGGGTGCAAACCGAAAGTTAAAATGATGTCCCTGAACATGCATATAAGTTCGAGTATTGATATTATAAACCTAACAAGAGATGAAGGCAAGTCGAATTGGTTGGTCGGAAACCAAAAATATCACTAAGTTCGGGACTTGGGTGCAAACCGAAAGTTAAAATGATGTCCCTGAACATGCATATAAGTTCGAGTATTGATATTATAAACCTAACAAGAGATGAAGGCAAGTCGAATTGGTTGGTCGGAAACCAAAAATATCACTAAGTTCGGGACTTGGGTACAAACCGAAAGTTAATATGATGTCCCTGAACATGTATATAAGTTCGAGTATTGATATTATAAACCTAACAAGAGATGAAGGCAAGTCGAATTGGTTGGTGAGAAACCAAAAATATCACTAAGTTCGGGACTTGGGTACAAACCGAAAGTTAAAATGATGTCCCTGAACATGCACATAAGTTCGAGTATTGATATTATAAACCTAACAAGAGATGAAGGCAAGTCGAATTGGTAAGTAAGAAACCAAAAATATCTCTAAGTTCGGGACTTGTGCGCAAACCAAAAGTTAATATGATGTCCCTGAACATGCATATAAGTTCGAGTATTGATATTATAAACCTAACAAGAGATGAAGGCAAGTCGAATTGGTTGGTCGGAAACCAAAAATATCACTAAGTTCGGGACTTGGGTACAAACCGAAAGTTAATATGATGTCCCTGAACATGCATATAAGTTCGAGTATTGATATTATAAACCTAACAAGAGATGAAGGCAAGTCGAATTGGTTGGTCCGAAACCAAAAATATCTCTAAGTTCGGGACTTGGGTGCAAACCGAAAGTTAAAATGATGTCCCTGAACATGCATATAAGTTCGAGTATTGATATTATAAACCTAACAAGAGATGAAGGCAAGTCGAATTGGTAAGTAAGAAACCAAAAATATCTCTAAGTTCGGGACTTGTGCGCAAACCAAAAGTTAATATGATGTCCCTGAACATGCATATAAGTTCGAGTATTGATATTATAAACCTAACAAGAGATGAAGGCAAGTCGAATTGGTTGGTCCGAAACCAAAAATATCTCTAAGTTCGGGACTTGGGTGCAAACCGAAAGTTAAAATGATGTCCCTGAACATGCATAT
>NW_026060549.1:20000-26627 GCF_943734695.1 Anopheles maculipalpis | reverse complement strand
TTAAAATGATGTCCCTGAACATGCATATAAGTTCGAGTATTGATATTATAAACCTAACAAGAGATGAAGGCAAGTCGAATTGGTAAGTAAGAAACCAAAAATATCTCTAAGTTCGGGACTTTGGGTGCAAACCGAAAGTTAAAATGATGTCCCTGAACATGCATATAAGTTCGAGTATTGATATTATAAACCTAACAAGAGATGAAGGCAAGTCGAATTGGTAAGTAAGAAACCAAAAATATCACTAAGTTCGGGACTTGGGTGCAAACCGAAAGTTAAAATGATGTCCCTGAACATGCATATAAGTTCGAGTATTGATATTATAAACCTAACAAGAGATGAAGGCAAGTCGAATTGGTAAGTAAGAAACCAAAAATATCTCTAAGTTCGGGACTTGGGTGCAAACCGAAAGTTAATATGATGTCCCTGAACATGCATATAAGTTCGAGTATTGATATTATAAACCTAACAAGAGATGAAGGCAAGTCGAATTGGTTGGTCCAAAACCAAAAATATCTCTAAGTTCGGGACTTGGGTGCAAACCGAAAGTTAAAATGATGTCCCTGAACATGCATATAAGTTCGAGTATTGATATTATAAACCTAACAAGAGATGAAGGCAAGTCGAATTGGTTGGTAAGAAACCAAAAATATCACTAAGTTCGGGACTTGGGTGCAAACCGAAAGTGAATATGATGTCCCTGAACATGCATATAAGTTCGAGTATTGATATTATAAACCTAACAAGAGATGAAGGCAAGTCGAATTGGTAAGTAAGAAACCAAAAATATCTCTAAGTTCGGGACTTGGGTGCAAACCGAAAGTTAAAATGATGTCCCTGAACATGCATATAAGTTCGAGTATTGATATTATAAACCTAACAAGAGATGAAGGCAAGTCGAATTGGTTGGTAAGAAACCAAAAATATCACTAAGTTCGGGACTTGGGTGCAAACCGAAAGTGAATATGATGTCCCTGAACATGCATATAAGTTCGAGTATTGATATTATAAACCTAACAAGAGATGAAGGCAAGTCGAATTGGTAAGTAAGAAACCAAAAATATCTCTAAGTTCGGGACTTGGGTACAAACCGAAAGTTAATATGATGTCCCTGAACATGCATATAAGTTCGAGTATTGATATTATAAACCTAACAAGAGATGAAGGCAAGTCGAATTGGTTGGTTGGAAACCAAAAATATCACTAAGTTCGGGACTTGGGTACAAACCGAAAGTTAAAATGATGTCCCTGAACATGCATATAAGTTCGAGTATTGATATTATAAACCTAACAAGCGATGAAGGCAAGTCGAATTGGTTGGTCGGAAACCAAAAATATCACTAAGTTCGGGACTTGGGTACAAACCGAAAGTTAATATGATGTCCCTGAACATGCATATAAGTTCGAGTATTGATATTATAAACCTAACAAGAGATGAAGGCAAGTCGAATTGGTTGGTCCAAAACCAAAAATATCTCTAAGTTCGGGACTTGGGTGCAAACCGAAAGTTAAAATGATGTTCCTGAACATGCATATAAGTTCGAGTATTGATATTATAAACCTAACAAGAGATGAAGGCAAGTCGAATTGGTTGGTAGGAAACCAAAAATATCACTAAGTTCGGGACTTGGGTACAAACCGAAAGTTAATATGATGTCCCTGAACATGCATATAAGTTCGAGTATTGATATTATAAACCTAACAAGAGATGAAGGCAAGTCGAATTGGTTGGTTGGAAACCAAAAATATCACTAAGTTCGGGACTTGGGTACAAACCGAAAGTTAAAATGATGTCCCTGAACATGCATATAAGTTCGAGTATTGATATTATAAACCTAACAAGCGATGAAGGCAAGTCGAATTGGTTGGTCGGAAACCAAAAATATCACTAAGTTCGGGACTTGGGTACAAACCGAAAGTTAATATGATGTCCCTGAACATGCATATAAGTTCGAGTATTGATATTATAAACCTAACAAGAGATGAAGGCAAGTCGAATGGTTGGTCCAAAACCAAAAATATCTCTAAGTTCGGGACTTGGGTGCAAACCGAAAGTTAAAATGATGTCCCTGAACATGCATATAAGTTCGAGTATTGATATTATAAACCTAACAAGAGATGAAGGCAAGTCGAATTGGTTGGTAAGAAACCAAAAATATATACCAAGTGCCTGAAATGTCTATAAACCACACGAAGAACTCTTCACACACAGGTGCGCCTCATAACCTGGTACAATGTATAAGACATTGGTTTCGGGGGATTTTTTGAGAAGAAAATTTTTTTCTCTAACTTTGAGTAAAACTGTCTCAGAATACATATTTAACCACGAAAAGTGAACACCGACAGTAAATAGCAAAAATCACCCGACCATCAAAGTTGTATGGCGGTGTGGGAGAAGAAAATCCAAGGTCGTCTAATGTAGGGACGTAAGACACGAAATCAAAATTTTGGCATAAAATCTAAAATAATCATCAGACAGTGGTCATCCAAGGCATATAAGAGTCGTCTAACGATGCTGAATGCAATAAGCAATAGCGACTTTTTAAAGATTTTTTTGGATTTTTGTCAAAATGTACCCTTCACAACTTGGTACAAGTCATAGGACATGGGTACCGGTATGACCGACGGAAGATTTTTGGACAAAAAATTTTTTTGCTCTAACTTTGAGTAAAACGGTCTCAGGATGCATTATTAATCATGAAAAGTGATCTCCGACAGTAAATAGCGAAAGTTACCCGACCATCAAAGTTGCATGGCGGTGCAGGAGACGAAAATCCAAGGTCGTCTAATGTAGGGACGTAAGACACGAAATCAAAATTTTGGCATAAAAGCTAAAATAATCATCAGACAGTGGTCATCCAAGGCATATTAGAGTCGTCTAACGATGCTGAATGCAATAAGCAATAGCGACTTTTTAATGATTTTTTTGGATTTTTGTCAAAATGTACCCTTCACAACTTGGTACAAGTCATAGGACATGGGTACCGGTATGACCGACGGAAGATTTTTGGACAAAAAATTTTTTTACTCTAACTTTGAGTAAAACGGTGTCAGGATGCATTATTAATCACGAAAAGTGATCTCCGACAGTAAATAGCGAAAGTTACCCGACCATCAAAGTTGCATGGCGGTGTAGGAGACGAAAGTCCAAGGTCGTCTAATGTAGGGACGTAAGACACGAAATCAAAATTTTGGCATAAAATCTAAAATAATCATCAGACAGTGGTCATCCAAGGCATATAAGAGTCGTCTAACGATGCTGAATGCAATAAGCAATAGCGACTTTTTAATGATTTTTTTGGATTTTTGTCAAAATGTACCCTTCACAACTTGGTACAAGTCATAGGACATGGGTACCGGTATGACCGACGGAAGATTTTTGGACAAAAAATTTTTTTGCTCTAACTTTGAGTAAAACGGTCTCAGGATGCATTATTAATCATGAAAAGTGATCTCCGACAGTAAATAGCGAAAGTTACCCGACCATCAAAGTTGCATGGCGGTGCAGGAGACGAAAATCCAAGGTCGTCTAATGTAGGGACGTAAGACACGAAATCAAAATTTTGGCATAAAAGCTTAAGTAATCATCAGACAGTGGTCATCCAAGGCATATAAGAGTCGTCTAACGATGCTGAATGCAATAAGCAATAGCGACTTTTTAATGATTTTTTTGGATTTTTGTCAAAATTTACCCTTCACAACTTGGTACAAGTTATAGGACATGGGTATCGGTATGACCGACGGAAGATTTTTTGACAAAAATTTTTTTGACTCTAACTTTGAGTAAAACTGTGTCAGGATGCTTTTTTAAGCATGAAAAGTGATCTCCGACGGTAAATAGCAAAAGTCACCCGACCATCAAAGTTGCATGGCGGTGCAGGAGACGAAAATCCAAGGTCGTCTAATGTAGGGACGTAAGACACGAAATCAAAATTTTGGCATAAAAGCTAAAATAATCATCAGACAGTGGTCATCCAAGGCATATTAGAGTCGTCTAACGATGCTGAATGCAATAAGCAATAGCGACTTTTTAATGATTTTTTTGGATTTTTGTCAAAATTTACCCTTCACAACTTGGTACAAGTCATAGGACATGGGTACCGGTATGACCGACGGAAGATTTTTGGACAAAAAATTTTTTTGCTCTAACTTTGAGTAAAACGGTCTCAGGATGCATTATTAATCACGAAAAGTGATCTCCGACCGTAAATAGCGAAAGTTACCCGACCATCAAAGTTGCATGGCGGTGTGGGAGAAGAAAATCCAAGGTCGTCTAATGTAGGGACGTAAGACACGAAATCAAAATTTTGGCATAAAAGCTAAAATAATCATCAGACAGTGGTCATCCAAGGCATATAAGAGTCGTCTAACGATGCTGAATGCAATAAGCAATAGCGACTTTTTAATGATTTTTTTGGATTTTTGTCAAAATGTACCCTTCACAACTTGGTACAAGTCATAGGACATGGGTACCGGTATGACCGACGGAAGATTTTTGGACAAAAAATTTTTTTGCTCTAACTTTGAGTAAAACGGTGTCAGGATGCATTATTAATCACGAAAAGTGATCTCCGACAGTAAATAGCGAAAGTTACCCGACCATCAAAGTTGTATGGCGGTGTGGGAGAAGAAAATCCAAGGTCGTCTAATGTAGGGACGTAAGACACGAAATCAAAATTTTGGCATAAAAGCTAAAATAATCATCAGACAGTGGTCATCCAAGGCATATAAGAGTCGTCTAACGATGCTGAATGCAATAAGCAATAGCGACTTTTTAATGATTTTTTTGGATTTTTGTCAAAATGTACCCTTCACAACTTGGTACAAGTCATAGGACATGGGTACCGGTATGACCGACGGAAGATTTTTGGACAAAAAATTTTTTTGCTCTAACTTTGAGTAAAACGGTCTCAGGATGCATTATTAATCATGAAAAGTGATCTCCGACATTAAATAGCGAAAGTTACCCGACCATCAAAGTTGCATGGCGGTGCAGGAGACGAAAATCCAAGGTCGTCTAATGTAGGGACGTAAGACACGAAATCAAAATTTTGGCATAAAAGCTTAAGTAATCATCAGACAGTGGTCATCCAAGGCATATAAGAGTCATCTAACGATGCTGAATGCAATAAGCAATAGCGACTTTTTAATGATTTTTTTGGATTTTTGTCAAAATGTACCCTTCACAACTTGGTACAAGTCATAGGACATGGGTACCGGTATGACCGACGGAAGATTTTTGGACAAAAAATTTTTTTGCTCTAACTTTGAGTAAAACGGTCTCAGGATGCATTATTAATCATGAAAAGTGATCTCCGACAGTAAATAGCGAAAGTTACCCGACCATCAAAGTTTCATGGCGGTGCAGGAGACGAAAATCCAAGGTCGTCTAATGTAGGGACGTAAGACACGAAATCAAAATTTTGGCATAAAATCTAAAATAATCATCAGACAGTGGTCATCCAAGGCATATAAGAGTCGTCTAACGATGCTGAATGCAATAAGCAATAGCGACTTTTTAAAGATTTTTTTGGATTTTTGTCAAAATGTACCCTTCACAACTTGGTACAAGTCATAGGACATGGGTACCGGTATGACCGACGGAAGATTTTTGGACAAAAAATTTTTTTGCTCTAACTTTGAGTAAAACGGTCTCAGGATGCATTATTAATCATGAAAAGTGATCTCCGACAGTAAATAGCGAAAGTTACCCGACCATCAAAGTTGCATGGCGGTGCAGGAGACGAAAATCCAAGGTCGTCTAATGTAGGGACGTAAGACACGAAATCAAAATTTTGGCATAAAAGCTAAAATAATCATCAGACAGTGGTCATCCAAGGCATATAAGAGTCGTCTAACGATGCTGAATGCAATAAGCAATAGCGACTTTTTAATGATTTTTTTGGATTTTTGTCAAAATGTACCCTTCACAACTTGGTACAAGTCATAGGACATGGGTACCGGTATGACCGACGGAAGATTTTTGGACAAAAAATTTTTTTGCTCTAACTTTGAGTAAAACGGTCTCAGGATGCATTATTAATCATGAAAAGTGATCTCCGACATTAAATAGCGAAAGTTACCCGACCATCAAAGTTGCATGGCGGTGCAGGAGACGAAAATCCAAGGTCGTCTAATGTAGGGACGTAAGACACGAAATCAAAATTTTGGCATAAAAGCTTAAGTAATCATCAGACAGTGGTCATCCAAGGCATATAAGAGTCGTCTAACGATGCTGAATGCAATAAGCAATAGCGACTTTTTAATGATTTTTTTGGATTTTTGTCAAAATTTACCCTTCACAACTTGGTACAAGTTATAGGACATGGGTATCGGTATGACCGACGGAAGATTTTTTGACAAAAATTTTTTTGACTCTAACTTTGAGTAAAACTGTGTCAGGATGCATTTTTAAGCATGAAAAGTGATCTCCGACGGTAAATAGCAAAAGTCACCCGACCCTCAAAGTTGTATGGCGATGTAGGAGAAAAAATTTCCGAGGTCGTTTAATTTTGGGATGGATAAAAATGGTCACTTGTGGTAAAGTGATGTTGTTCATTGGCTATAGTAAGAGGGTATGGTGTCGTGACACAAAAATGAAAAATGTATGGGAACGTGTTCTAAACA
>NW_026060549.1:0-10000 GCF_943734695.1 Anopheles maculipalpis | reverse complement strand
CAAGTCGAATTGGTAAGTAAGAAACCAAAAATATCTCTAAGTTCGGGACTTGGGTGCAAACCGAAAGTTAAAATGATGTCCCTGAACATGCATATAAGTTCGAGTATTGATATTATAAACCTAACAAGAGATGAAGGCAAGTCGAATTGGTAAGTAAGAAACCAAAAATATCTCTAAGTTCGGGACTTGGGTGCAAACCGAAAGTTAAAATGATGTCCCTGAACATGCATATAAGTTCGAGTATTGATATTATAAACCTAACAAGAGATGAAGGCAAGTCGAATTGGTAAGTAAGAAACCAAAAATATCTCTAAGTTCGGGACTTGGGTGCAAACCGAAAGTTAAAATGATGTCCCTGAACATGCATATAAGTTCGAGTATTGATATTATAAACCTAACAAGAGATGAAGGCAAGTCGAATTGGTAAGTAAGAAACCAAAAATATCACTAAGTTCGGGACTTGGGTGCAAACCGAAAGTTAAAATGATGTCCCTGAACATGCATATAAGTTCGAGTATTGATATTATAAACCTAACAAGAGATGAAGGCAAGTCGAATTGGTAAGTAAGAAACCAAAAATATCACTAAGTTCGGGACTTGGGTGCAAACCGAAAGTTAATATGATGTCCCTGAACATGCATATAAGTTCGAGTATTGATATTATAAACCTAACAAGAGATGAAGGCAAGTCGAATTGGTTGGTCCAAAACCAAAAATATCTCTAAGTTCGGGACTTGGGTGCAAACCGAAAGTTAAAATGATGTCCCTGAACATGCATATAAGTTCGAGTATTGATATTATAAACCTAACAAGAGATGAAGGCAAGTCGAATTGGTTGGTAAGAAACCAAAAATATCACTAAGTTCGGGACTTGGGTGCAAACCGAAAGTGAATATGATGTCCCTGAACATGCATATAAGTTCGAGTATTGATATTATAAACCTAACAAGAGATGAAGGCAAGTCGAATTGGTAAGTAAGAAACCAAAAATATCTCTAAGTTCGGGACTTGGGTGCAAACCGAAAGTTAAAATGATGTCCCTGAACATGCATATAAGTTCGAGTATTGATATTATAAACCTAACAAGAGATGAAGGCAAGTCGAATTGGTTGGTAAGAAACCAAAAATATCACTAAGTTCGGGACTTGGGTGCAAACCGAAAGTGAATATGATGTCCCTGAACATGCATATAAGTTCGAGTATTGATATTATAAACCTAACAAGAGATGAAGGCAAGTCGAATTGGTAAGTAAGAAACCAAAAATATCTCTAAGTTCGGGACTTGGGTACAAACCGAAAGTTAATATGATGTCCCTGAACATGCATATAAGTTCGAGTATTGATATTATAAACCTAACAAGAGATGAAGGCAAGTCGAATTGGTTGGTTGGAAACCAAAAATATCACTAAGTTCGGGACTTGGGTACAAACCGAAAGTTAAAATGATGTCCCTGAACATGCATATAAGTTCGAGTATTGATATTATAAACCTAACAAGCGATGAAGGCAAGTCGAATTGGTTGGTCGGAAACCAAAAATATCACTAAGTTCGGGACTTGGGTACAAACCGAAAGTTAATATGATGTCCCTGAACATGCATATAAGTTCGAGTATTGATATTATAAACCTAACAAGAGATGAAGGCAAGTCGAATTGGTAAGTAAGAAACCAAAAATATCTCTAAGTTCGGGACTTGGGTGCAAACCGAAAGTTAAAATGATGTCCCTGAACATGCATATAAGTTCGAGTATTGATATTATAAACCTAACAAGAGATGAAGGCAAGTCGAATTGGTTGGTAAGAAACCAAAAATATCACTAAGTTCGGGACTTGGGTGCAAACCGAAAGTGAATATGATGTCCCTGAACATGCATATAAGTTCGAGTATTGATATTATAAACCTAACAAGAGATGAAGGCAAGTCGAATTGGT
The DNA here is from genome assembly GCF_943734695.1 of Anopheles maculipalpis. Classification (NCBI taxonomy): domain Eukaryota; kingdom Metazoa; phylum Arthropoda; class Insecta; order Diptera; family Culicidae; genus Anopheles; species Anopheles maculipalpis. The sequence continues at coordinate 8,068 of NW_026060549.1, read as the reverse complement.
AAGTAAGAAACCAAAAATATCTCTAAGTTCGGGACTTGGGTGCAAACCGAAAGTTAAAATGATGTCCCTGAACATGCATATAAGTTCGAGTATTGATATTATAAACCTAACAAGAGATGAAGGCAAGTCGAATTGGTAAGTAAGAAACCAAAAATATCTCTAAGTTCGGGACTTGGGTGCAAACCGAAAGTTAAAATGATGTCCCTGAACATGCATATAAGTTCGAGTATTGATATTATAAACCTAACAAGAGATGAAGGCAAGTCGAATTGGTAAGTAAGAAACCAAAAATATCTCTAAGTTCGGGACTTGGGTGCAAACCGAAAGTTAAAATGATGTCCCTGAACATGCATATAAGTTCGAGTATTGATATTATAAACCTAACAAGAGATGAAGGCAAGTCGAATTGGTAAGTAAGAAACCAAAAATATCACTAAGTTCGGGACTTGGGTGCAAACCGAAAGTTAAAATGATGTCCCTGAACATGCATATAAGTTCGAGTATTGATATTATAAACCTAACAAGAGATGAAGGCAAGTCGAATTGGTAAGTAAGAAACCAAAAATATCTCTAAGTTCGGGACTTGGGTGCAAACCGAAAGTTAATATGATGTCCCTGAACATGCATATAAGTTCGAGTATTGATATTATAAACCTAACAAGAGATGAAGGCAAGTCGAATTGGTTGGTCCAAAACCAAAAATATCTCTAAGTTCGGGACTTGGGTGCAAACCGAAAGTTAAAATGATGTCCCTGAACATGCATATAAGTTCGAGTATTGATATTATAAACCTAACAAGAGATGAAGGCAAGTCGAATTGGTTGGTAAGAAACCAAAAATATCACTAAGTTCGGGACTTGGGTGCAAACCGAAAGTGAATATGATGTCCCTGAACATGCATATAAGTTCGAGTATTGATATTATAAACCTAACAAGAGATGAAGGCAAGTCGAATTGGTAAGTAAGAAACCAAAAATATCTCTAAGTTCGGGACTTGGGTGCAAACCGAAAGTTAAAATGATGTCCCTGAACATGCATATAAGTTCGAGTATTGATATTATAAACCTAACAAGAGATGAAGGCAAGTCGAATTGGTTGGTCGGAAACCAAAAATATCACTAAGTTCGGGACTTGGGTACAAACCGAAAGTTAATATGATGTCCCTGAACATGCATATAAGTTCGAGTATTGATATTATAAACCTAACAAGAGATGAAGGCAAGTCGAATTGGTTGGTTGGAAACCAAAAATATCACTAAGTTCGGGACTTGGGTACAAACCGAAAGTTAAAATGATGTCCCTGAACATGCATATAAGTTCGAGTATTGATATTATAAACCTAACAAGCGATGAAGGCAAGTCGAATTGGTTGGTCGGAAACCAAAAATATCACTAAGTTCGGGACTTGGGTACAAACCGAAAGTTAATATGATGTCCCTGAACATGCATATAAGTTCGAGTATTGATATTATAAACCTAACAAGAGATGAAGGCAAGTCGAATTGGTTGGTCCAAAACCAAAAATATCTCTAAGTTCGGGACTTGGGTGCAAACCGAAAGTGAATATGATGTCCCTGAACATGCATATAAGTTCGAGTATTGATATTATAAACCTAACAAGAGATGAAGGCAAGTCGAATTGGTAAGTAAGAAACCAAAAATATCTCTAAGTTCGGGACTTGGGTGCAAACCGAAAGTTAAAATGATGTCCCTGAACATGCATATAAGTTCGAGTATTGATATTATAAACCTAACAAGAGATGAAGGCAAGTCGAATTGGTAAGTAAGAAACCAAAAATATCTCTAAGTTCGGGACTTGGGTGCAAACCGAAAGTTAAAATGATGTCCCTGAACATGCATATAAGTTCGAGTATTGATATTATAAACCTAACAAGAGATGAAGGCAAGTCGAATTGGTAAGTAAGAAACCAAAAATATCTCTAAGTTCGGGACTTGGGTGCAAACCGAAAGTTAAAATGATGTCCCTGAACATGCATATAAGTTCGAGTATTGATATTATAAACCTAACAAGAGATGAAGGCAAGTCGAATTGGTAAGTAAGAAACCAAAAATATCACTAAGTTCGGGACTTGGGTGCAAACCGAAAGTTAAAATGATGTCCCTGAACATGCATATAAGTTCGAGTATTGATATTATAAACCTAACAAGAGATGAAGGCAAGTCGAATTGGTATGTAAGAAACCAAAAATATCTCTAAGTTCGGGACTTGGGTGCAAACCGAAAGTTAATATGATGTCCCTGAACATGCATATAAGTTCGAGTATTGATATTATAAACCTAACAAGAGATGAAGGCAAGTCGAATTGGTTGGTCCAAAACCAAAAATATCTCTAAGTTCGGGACTTGGGTGCAAACCGAAAGTTAAAATGATGTCCCTGAACATGCATATAAGTTCGAGTATTGATATTATAAACCTAACAAGAGATGAAGGCAAGTCGAATTGGTTGGTAAGAAACCAAAAATATCACTAAGTTCGGGACTTGGGTGCAAACCGAAAGTGAATATGATGTCCCTGAACATGCATATAAGTTCGAGTATTGATATTATAAACCTAACAAGAGATGAAGGCAAGTCGAATTGGTAAGTAAGAAACCAAAAATATCTCTAAGTTCGGGACTTGGGTGCAAACCGAAAGTTAAAATGATGTCCCTGAACATGCATATAAGTTCGAGTATTGATATTATAAACCTAACAAGAGATGAAGGCAAGTCGAATTGGTAAGTAAGAAACCAAAAATATCTCTAAGTTCGGGACTTGGGTGCAAACCGAAAGTTAAAATGATGTCCCTGAACATGCATATAAGTTCGAGTATTGATATTATAAACCTAACAAGAGATGAAGGCAAGTCGAATTGGTAAGTAAGAAACCAAAAATATCTCTAAGTTCGGGACTTGGGTGCAAACCGAAAGTTAAAATGATGTCCCTGAACATGCATATAAGTTCGAGTATTGATATTATAAACCTAACAAGAGATGAAGGCAAGTCGAATTGGTAAGTAAGAAACCAAAAATATCACTAAGTTCGGGACTTGGGTGCAAACCGAAAGTTAAAATGATGTCCCTGAACATGCATATAAGTTCGAGTATTGATATTATAAACCTAACAAGAGATGAAGGCAAGTCGAATTGGTAAGTAAGAAACCAAAAATATCTCTAAGTTCGGGACTTGGGTGCAAACCGAAAGTTAATATGATGTCCCTGAACATGCATATAAGTTCGAGTATTGATATTATAAACCTAACAAGAGATGAAGGCAAGTCGAATTGGTTGGTCCAAAACCAAAAATATCTCTAAGTTCGGGACTTGGGTGCAAACCGAAAGTTAAAATGATGTCCCTGAACATGCATATAAGTTCGAGTATTGATATTATAAACCTAACAAGAGATGAAGGCAAGTCGAATTGGTTGGTAAGAAACCAAAAATATCACTAAGTTCGGGACTTGGGTGCAAACCGAAAGTTAATATGATGTCCCTGAACATGCATATAAGTTCGAGTATTGATATTATAAACCTAACAAGAGATGAAGGCAAGTCGAATTGGTAAGTAAGAAACCAAAAATATCTCTAAGTTCGGGACTTGGGTGCAAACCGAAAGTTAAAATGATGTCCCTGAACATGCATATAAGTTCGAGTATTGATATTATAAACCTAACAAGAGATGAAGGCAAGTCGAATTGGTTGGTAAGAAACCAAAAATATCACTAAGTTCGGGACTTGGGTGCAAACCGAAAGTGAATATGATGTCCCTGAACATGCATATAAGTTCGAGTATTGATATTATAAACCTAACAAGAGATGAAGGCAAGTCGAATTGGTAAGTAAGAAACCAAAAATATCTCTAAGTTCGGGACTTGGGTACAAACCGAAAGTTAATATGATGTCCCTGAACATGCATATAAGTTCGAGTATTGATATTATAAACCTAACAAGAGATGAAGGCAAGTCGAATTGGTTGGTAGGAAACCAAAAATATCACTAAGTTCGGGACTTGGGTACAAACCGAAAGTTAAAATGATGTCCCTGAACATGCATATAAGTTCGAGTATTGATATTATAAACCTAACAAGCGATGAAGGCAAGTCGAATTGGTTGGTCGGAAACCAAAAATATCACTAAGTTCGGGACTTGGGTACAAACCGAAAGTTAATATGATGTCCCTGAACATGCATATAAGTTCGAGTATTGATATTATAAACCTAACAAGAGATGAAGGCAAGTCGAATTGGTTGGTCCAAAACCAAAAATATCTCTAAGTTCGGGACTTGGGTGCAAACCGAAAGTTAAAATGATGTTCCTGAACATGCATATAAGTTCGAGTATTGATATTATAAACCTAACAAGAGATGAAGGCAAGTCGAATTGGTTGGTCGGAAACCAAAAATATCACTAAGTTCGGGACTTGGGTACAAACCGAAAGTTAATATGATGTCCCTGAACATGCATATAAGTTCGAGTATTGATATTATAAACCTAACAAGAGATGAAGGCAAGTCGAATTGGTTGGTTGGAAACCAAAAATATCACTAAGTTCGGGACTTGGGTACAAACCGAAAGTTAAAATGATGTCCCTGAACATGCATATAAGTTCGAGTATTGATATTATAAACCTAACAAGCGATGAAGGCAAGTCGAATTGGTTGGTCGGAAACCAAAAATATCACTAAGTTCGGGACTTGGGTACAAACCGAAAGTTAAAATGATGTCCCTGAACATGCATATAAGTTCGAGTATTGATATTATAAACCTAACAAGAGATGAAGGCAAGTCGAATTGGTTGGTCCAAAACCAAAAATATCTCTAAGTTCGGGACTTGGGTGCAAACCGAAAGTTAAAATGATGTCCCTGAACATGCATATAAGTTCGAGTATTGATATTATAAACCTAACAAGAGATGAAGGCAAGTCGAATTGGTTGGTAAGAAACCAAAAATATATACCAAGTGCCTGAAATGTCTATAAACCACACGAAGAACTCTTCACACACAGGTGCGCCTCATAACCTGGTACAATGTATAAGACATTGGTTTCGGGGGATTTTTTGAGAAGAAAATTTTTTTCTCTAACTTTGAGTAAAACTGTCTCAGAATACATATTTAACCACGAAAAGTGAACACCGACAGTAAATAGCAAAAATCACCCGACCATCAAAGTTGTATGGCGGTGTGGGAGAAGAAAATCCAAGGTCGTCTAATGTAGGGACGTAAGACACGAAATCAAAATTTTGGCATAAAATCTAAAATAATCATCAGACAGTGGTCATCCAAGGCATATAAGAGTCGTCTAACGATGCTGAATGCAATAAGCAATAGCGACTTTTTAAAGATTTTTTTGGATTTTTGTCAAAATGTACCCTTCACAACTTGGTACAAGTCATAGGACATGGGTACCGGTATGACCGACGGAAGATTTTTGGACAAAAAATTTTTTTGCTCTAACTTTGAGTAAAACGGTCTCAGGATGCATTATTAATCATGAAAAGTGATCTCCGACAGTAAATAGCGAAAGTTACCCGACCATCAAAGTTGCATGGCGGTGCAGGAGACGAAAATCCAAGGTCGTCTAATGTAGGGACGTAAGACACGAAATCAAAATTTTGGCATAAAAGCTAAAATAATCATCAGACAGTGGTCATCCAAGGCATATTAGAGTCGTCTAACGATGCTGAATGCAATAAGCAATAGCGACTTTTTAATGATTTTTTTGGATTTTTGTCAAAATGTACCCTTCACAACTTGGTACAAGTCATAGGACATGGGTACCGGTATGACCGACGGAAGATTTTTGGACAAAAAATTTTTTTGCTCTAACTTTGAGTAAAACGGTGTCAGGATGCATTATTAATCACGAAAAGTGATCTCCGACAGTAAATAGCGAAAGTTACCCGACCATCAAAGTTGCATGGCGGTGTAGGAGACGAAAGTCCAAGGTCGTCTAATGTAGGGACGTAAGACACGAAATCAAAATTTTGGCATAAAATCTAAAATAATCATCAGACAGTGGTCATCCAAGGCATATAAGAGTCGTCTAACGATGCTGAATGCAATAAGCAATAGCGACTTTTTAATGATTTTTTTGGATTTTTGTCAAAATGTACCCTTCACAACTTGGTACAAGTCATAGGACATGGGTACCGGTATGACCGACGGAAGATTTTTGGACAAAAAATTTTTTTGCTCTAACTTTGAGTAAAACGGTCTCAGGATGCATTATTAATCATGAAAAGTGATCTCCGACAGTAATAGCGAAAGTTACCCGACCATCAAAGTTGCATGGCGGTGCAGGAGACGAAAATCCAAGGTCGTCTAATGTAGGGACGTAAGACACGAAATCAAAATTTTGGCATAAAAGCTTAAGTAATCATCAGACAGTGGTCATCCAAGGCATATAAGAGTCGTCTAACGATGCTGAATGCAATAAGCAATAGCGACTTTTTAATGATTTTTTTGGATTTTTGTCAAAATTTACCCTTCACAACTTGGTACAAGTTATAGGACATGGGTATCGGTATGACCGACGGAAGATTTTTGACAAAAATTTTTTTGACTCTAACTTTGAGTAAAACTGTGTCAGGATGCTTTTTTAAGCATGAAAAGTGATCTCCGACGGTAAATAGCAAAAGTCACCCGACCATCAAAGTTGCATGGCGGTGCAGGAGACGAAAATCCAAGGTCGTCTAATGTAGGGACGTAAGACACGAAATCAAAATTTTGGCATAAAAGCTAAAATAATCATCAGACAGTGGTCATCCAAGGCATATTAGAGTCGTCTAACGATGCTGAATGCAATAAGCAATAGCGACTTTTTAATGATTTTTTTGGATTTTTGTCAAAATTTACCCTTCACAACTTGGTACAAGTCATAGGACATGGGTACCGGTATGACCGACGGAAGATTTTTGGACAAAAAATTTTTTTGCTCTAACTTGAGTAAAACGGTCTCAGGATGCATTATTAATCACGAAAGTGATCTCCGACCGTAAATAGCGAAAGTTACCCGACCATCAAAGTTGCATGGCGGTGTGGGAGAAGAAAATCCAAGGTCGTCTAATGTAGGGACGTAAGACACGAAATCAAAATTTTGGCATAAAAGCTAAAATAATCATCAGACAGTGGTCATCCAAGGCATATAAGAGTCGTCTAACGATGCTGAATGCAATAAGCAATAGCGACTTTTTAATGATTTTTTTGGATTTTTGTCAAAATGTACCCTTCACAACTTGGTACAAGTCATAGGACATGGGTACCGGTATGACCGACGGAAGATTTTTGGACAAAAAATTTTTTTGCTCTAACTTTGAGTAAAACGGTGTCAGGATGCATTATTAATCACGAAAAGTGATCTCCGACAGTAAATAGCGAAAGTTACCCGACCATCAAAGTTGTATGGCGGTGTGGGAGAAGAAAATCCAAGGTCGTCTAATGTAGGGACGTAAGACACGAAATCAAAATTTTGGCATAAAAGCTAAAATAATCATCAGACAGTGGTCATCCAAGGCATATAAGAGTCGTCTAACGATGCTGAATGCAATAAGCAATAGCGACTTTTTAATGATTTTTTTGGATTTTTGTCAAAATGTACCCTTCACAACTTGGTACAAGTCATAGGACATGGGTACCGGTATGACCGACGGAAGATTTTTGGACAAAAAATTTTTTTGCTCTAACTTTGAGTAAAACGGTCTCAGGATGCATTATTAATCATGAAAAGTGATCTCCGACATTAAATAGCGAAAGTTACCCGACCATCAAAGTTGCATGGCGGTGCAGGAGACGAAAATCCAAGGTCGTCTAATGTAGGGACGTAAGACACGAAATCAAAATTTTGGCATAAAAGCTTAAGTAATCATCAGACAGTGGTCATCCAAGGCATATAAGAGTCATCTAACGATGCTGAATGCAATAAGCAATAGCGACTTTTTAATGATTTTTTTGGATTTTTGTCAAAATGTACCCTTCACAACTTGGTACAAGTCATAGGACATGGGTACCGGTATGACCGACGGAAGATTTTTGGACAAAAAATTTTTTTGCTCTAACTTTGAGTAAAAAA
>NW_026060548.1:7500-17500 GCF_943734695.1 Anopheles maculipalpis | reverse complement strand
CATGCAACTTTGATGGTCGGGTGACTTTTGCTATTTACCGTCGGAGATCACTTTTCATGATTAAGAATGCATCCTGAGACCGTTTTACTCAAAGTTAGAGCAAAAAAATTTTTTGTCCAAAAATCTTCCGTCGGTCATACCGGTACCCATGTCCTATGACTTGTACCAAGTTGTGAAGGGTACATTTTGACAAAAATCCAAAAAAATCTTTAAAAAGTCGCTATTGCTTATTGCATTCAGCATCGTTAGACGACTCTTATATGCCTTGGATGACCACTGTCTGATGATTATTTTAGATTTTATGCCAAAATTTTGATTTCGTGTCTTACGTCCCTAAATTAAACGACCTTGGATTTTCTTCTCCTACACCGCCATACAACTTTGATGGTCGGTTGACTTTTGCTATTTACTGTCGGTGTTCACTTTTCGTGGTTAAATATGTATTCTGAGACAGTTTTACTCAAAGTTAGAGAAAAAAATTTTCTTCTCAATAAATCCCCCGAAACCAATGTCTTATACATTGAACCAGGTTATGAGGCGCACCTGTGTGTGAAGAGTTCTTCGTGTGGTTTATAGACATTTCAGGCACTTGGTATATAGTTTTGGTTTGTGCCCAAGTCCCGTACTTAGAGATATTTTTGGTTTCGGACCAACCAATTCGACTTGCCTTCATCTCTTGTTAGGTTTATAATATCAATACTCGAACTTATATGCATGTTCAGGGACATCATTTTAACTTTCGGTTTGCACCCAAGTCCCGAACTTAGAGATATTTTTGGTTTCTTATCAACCAATTCGACTTGCCTTCATCTCTTGTTAGGTTTATAATATCAATACTCGAACTTATATGCATGTTCAGGGACATCATTTTAACTTTCGGTTTGCACCCAAGTCCCGAACTTAGAGATATTTTTGGTTTCTCACCAACCAATTCGACTTGCCTTCATCTCTTGTTAGGTTTATAATATCAATACTCGAACTTATATGCATGTTCAGGGACATCATTTTAACTTTCGGTTTGTACCCAAGTCCCGAACTTAGAGATATTTTTGGTTTCTTATCAACCAATTCGACTTGCCTTCATCTCTTGTTAGGTTTATAATATCAATACTCGAACTTATATGCATGTTCAGGGACATCATTTTAACTCTCGGTTTGCACCCAAGTCCCGAACTCAGTGATATTTTTGGTTTCTTACCAACCAATTCGACTTGCCTTCATCTCTTGTTAGGTTTATAATATCAATACTCGAACTTATATGCATGTTCAGGGACATCATTTTAACTTTCGGTTTGCACCCAAGTCCCGAACTTAGTGATATTTTTGGTTTCTTATCAACCAATTCGACTGCCTTCATCTCTTGTTAGGTTTATAATATCAATACTCGAACTTATATGCATGTTCAGGGACATCATTTTAACTTTCGGTTTGCACCCAAGTCCCGAACTTAGAGATATTTTTGGTTTCGGACCAACCAATTCGACTTGCCTTCATCTCTTGTTAGGTTTATAATATCAATACTCGAACTTATATGCATGTTCAGGGACATCATTTTAACTTTCGGTTTGCACCCAAGTCCCGAACTTAGAGATATTTTTGGTTTCGGACCAACCAATTCGACTTGCCTTCATCTCTTGTTAGGTTTATAATATCAATACTCGAACTTATATGCATGTTCAGGGACATCATTTTAACTTTCGGTTTGCACCCAAGTCCCGAACTTAGAGATATTTTTGGTTTCTTATCAACCAATTCGACTTGCCTTCATCTCTTGTTAGGTTTATAATATCAATACTCGAACTTATATGCATGTTCAGGGACATCATTTTAACTTTTGGTTTGCGCACAAGTCCCGAACTTAGTGATATTTTTGGTTTTGGACCAACCAATTCGACTTGCCTTCATCTCTTGTTAGGTTTATAATATCAATACTCGAACTTATATGCATGTTCAGGGACATCATTTTAACTTTTGGTTTGCGCACAAGTCCCGAACTTAGTGATATTTTTGGTTTCCGACCAACCAATTCGACTTGCCTTCATCTCTTGTTAGGTTTATAATATCAATACTCGAACTTATATGCATGTTCAGGGACATCATTTTAACTTTCGGTTTGCACCCAAGTCCCGAACTTAGAGATATTTTTGGTTTCGGACCAACCAATTCGACTTGCCTTCATCTCTTGTTAGGTTTATAATATCAATACTCGAACTTATATGCATGTTCAGGGACATCATATTAACTTTCGGTTTGTACCCAAGTCCCGAACTTAGAGATATTTTTGGTTTCTCACCAACCAATTCGACTTGCCTTCATCTCTTGTTAGGTTTATAATATCAATACTCGAACTTATATGCATGTTCAGGGACATCATTTTAACTTTCGGTTTGTACCCAAGTCCCGAACTTAGTGATATTTTTGGTTTAGGACCAACCAATTCGACTTGCCTTCATCTCTTGTTAGGTTTATAATATCAATACTCGAACTTATATGCATGTTCAGGGACATCATATTAACTTTTGGTTTGCGCACAAGTCCCGAACTTAGAGATATTTTTGGTTTCTTACTTACCAATTCGACTTGCCTTCATCTCTTGTTAGGTTTATAATATCAATACTCGAACTTATGTGCATGTTCAGGGACATCATTTTAACTTTCGGTTTGTACCCAAGTCCCGAACTTAGTGATATTTTTGGTTTCTCACCAACCAATTCGACTTGCCTTCATCTCTTGTTAGGTTTATAATATCAATACTCGAACTTATATGCATGTTCAGGGACATCATATTAACTTTTGGTTTGCGCACAAGTCCCGAACTTAGTGATATTTTTGGTTTTGGACCAACCAATTCGACTTGCCTTCATCTCTTGTTAGGTTTATAATATCAATACTCGAACTTATATGCATGTTCAGGGACATCATTTTAACTTTCGGTTTGCACCCAAGTCCCGAACTTAGTGATATTTTTGGTTTCTTACTTACCAATTCGACTTGCCTTCATCTCTTGTTAGGTTTATAATATCAATACTCGAACTTATATGCATGTTCAGGGACATCATTTTAACTTTCGGTTTGTACCCAAGTCCCGAACTTAGAGATATTTTTGGTTTCTCAACAACCAATTCGACTTGCCTTCATCTCTTGTTAGGTTTATAATATCAATGCTCGAACTTATATGCATGTTCAGGGACATCATATTAACTTTCGGTTTGCGCACAAGTCCCGAACTTAGTGATATTTTTGGTTTCTCACCAACCAATTCGACTTGCCTTCATCTCTTGTTAGGTTTATAATATCAATACTCGAACTTATATGCATGTTCAGGGACATCATTTTAACTTTCGGTTTGCACCCAAGTCCCGAACTTAGTGATATTTTTGGTTTCTTATCAACCAATTCGACTGCCTTCATCTCTTGTTAGGTTTATAATATCAATACTCGAACTTATATGCATGTTCAGGGACATCATTTTAACTTTCGGTTTGTACCCAAGTCCCGAACTTAGTGATATTTTTGGTTTCTCACCAACCAATTCGACTTGCCTTCATCTCTTGTTAGGTTTATAATATCAATACTCGAACTTATATGCATGTTCAGGGACATCATATTAACTTTTGGTTTGCGCACAAGTCCCGAACTTAGTGATATTTTTGGTTTTGGACCAACCAATTCGACTTGCCTTCATCTCTTGTTAGGTTTATAATATCAATACTCGAACTTATATGCATGTTCAGGGACATCATTTTAACTTTCGGTTTGTACCCAAGTCCCGAACTTAGTGATATTTTTGGTTTCTCACCAACCAATTCGACTTGCCTTCATCTCTTGTTAGGTTTATAATATCAATACTCGAACTTATATGCATGTTCAGGGACATCATATTAACTTTTGGTTTGCGCACAAGTCCCGAACTTAGTGATATTTTTGGTTTTGGACCAACCAATTCGACTTGCCTTCATCTCTTGTTAGGTTTATAATATCAATACTCGAACTTATATGCATGTTCAGGGACATCATTTTAACTTTTGGTTTGCGCACAAGTCCCGAACTTAGAGATATTTTTGGTTTCCGACCAACCAATTCGACTTGCCTTCATCTCTTGTTAGGTTTATAATATCAATACTCGAACTTATATGCATGTTCAGGGACATCATTTTAACTTTCGGTTTGCTCCCAAGTCCCGAACTTAGAGATATTTTTGGTTTCGGACCAACCAATTCGACTTGCCTTCATCTCTTGTTAGGTTTATAATATCAATACTCGAACTTATATGCATGTTCAGGGACATCATATTAACTTTCGGTTTGCGCACAAGTCCCGAACTTAGAGATATTTTTGGTTTCGGACCAACCAATTCGACTTGCCTTCATCTCTTGTTAGGTTTATAATATCAATACTCGAACTTATGTGCATGTTCAGGGACATCATTTTAACTTTCGGTTTGTACCCAAGTCCCGAACTTAGTGATATTTTTGGTTTCTCACCAACCAATTCGACTTGCCTTCATCTCTTGTTAGGTTTATAATATCAATACTCGAACTTATATGCATGTTCAGGGACATCATATTAACTTTCGGTTTGTACCCAAGTCCCGAACTTAGTGATATTTTTGGTTTCTTACCAACCAATTCGACTTGCCTTCATCTCTTGTTAGGTTTATAATATCAATACTCGAACTTATATGCATGTTCAGGGACATCATTTTAACTTTCGGTTTGTACCCAAGTCCCGAACTTAGTGATATTTTTGGTTTCTCACCAACCAAATCGACTTGCCTTCATCTCTTGTTAGGTTTATAATATCAATGCTCGAACTTATATGCATGTTCAGGGACATCATATTAACTTTTGGTTTGCGCACAAGTCCCGAACTCAGTGATATTTTTGGTTTCTTACCAACCAATTCGACTTGCCTTCATCTCTTGTTAGGTTTATAATATCAATACTCGAACTTATATGCATGTTCAGGGACATCATTTTAACTTTCGGTTTGTACCCAAGTCCCGAACTTAGTGATATTTTTGGTTTCGGACCAACCAATTCGACTTGCCTTCATCTCTTGTTAGGTTTATAATATCAATACTCGAACTTATATGCATGTTCAGGGACATCATTTTAACTTTCGGTTTGTACCCAAGTCCCGAACTTAGAGATATTTTTGGTTTTGGACCAACCAATTCGACTTGCCTTCATCTCTTGTTAGGTTTATAATATCAATACTCGAACTTATATGCATGTTCAGGGACATCATATTAACTTTTGGTTTGCGCACAAGTCCCGAACTTAGAGATATTTTTGGTTTCTTACTTACCAATTCGACTTGCCTTCATCTCTTGTTAGGTTTATAATATCAATACTCGAACTTATGTGCATGTTCAGGGACATCATTTTAACTTTCGGTTTGTACCCAAGTCCCGAACTTAGTGATATTTTTGGTTTCTCACCAACCAATTCGACTTGCCTTCATCTCTTGTTAGGTTTATAATATCAATACTCGAACTTATATGCATGTTCAGGGACATCATATTAACTTTCGGTTTGTACCCAAGTCCCGAACTTAGTGATATTTTTGGTTTCCGACCAACCAATTCGACTTGCCTTCATCTCTTGTTAGGTTTATAATATCAATACTCGAACTTATATGCATGTTCAGGGACATCATTTTAACTTTCGGTTTGCACCCAAGTCCCGAACTTAGTGATATTTTTGGTTTCGGACCAACCAATTCGACTTGCCTTCATCTCTTGTTAGGTTTATAATATCAATACTCGAACTTATATGCATGTTCAGGGACATCATTTTAACTTTCGGTTTGTACCCAAGTCCCGAACTTAGAGATATTTTTGGTTTTGGACCAACCAATTCGACTTGCCTTCATCTCTTGTTAGGTTTATAATATCAATACTCGAACTTATATGCATGTTCAGGGACATCATATTAACTTTTGGTTTGCGCACAAGTCCCGAACTTAGAGATATTTTTGGTTTCTTACTTACCAATTCGACTTGCCTTCATCTCTTGTTAGGTTTATAATATCAATGCTCGAACTTATATGCATGTTCAGGGACATCATATTAACTTTTGGTTTGCGCACAAGTCCCGAACTCAGTGATATTTTTGGTTTCTTACCAACCAATTCGACTTGCCTTCATCTCTTGTTAGGTTTATAATATCAATACTCGAACTTATATGCATGTTCAGGGACATCATTTTAACTTTCGGTTTGCACCCAAGTCCCGAACTTAGTGATATTTTTGGTTTCTTATCAACCAATTCGACTGCCTTCATCTCTTGTTAGGTTTATAATATCAATACTCGAACTTATATGCATGTTCAGGGACATCATTTTAACTTTCGGTTTGCACCCAAGTCCCGAACTTAGAGATATTTTTGGTTTCTTATCAACCAATTCGACTGCCTTCATCTCTTGTTAGGTTTATAATATCAATACTCGAACTTATATGCATGTTCAGGGACATCATTTTAACTTTCGGTTTGCACCCAAGTCCCGAACTTAGAGATATTTTTGGTTTCGGACCAACCAATTCGACTTGCCTTCATCTCTTGTTAGGTTTATAATATCAATACTCGAACTTATATGCATGTTCAGGGACATCATTTTAACTTTCGGTTTGCACCCAAGTCCCGAACTTAGAGATATTTTTGGTTTCTTATCAACCAATTCGACTTGCCTTCATCTCTTGTTAGGTTTATAATATCAATACTCGAACTTATATGCATGTTCAGGGACATCATATTAACTTTCGGTTTGTACCCAAGTCCCGAACTTAGTGATATTTTTGGTTTCTTATCAACCAATTCGACTGCCTTCATCTCTTGTTAGGTTTATAATATCAATACTCGAACTTATATGCATGTTCAGGGACATCATTTTAACTTTCGGTTTGCACCCAAGTCCCGAACTTAGAGATATTTTTGGTTTCGGACCAACCAATTCGACTTGCCTTCATCTCTTGTTAGGTTTATAATATCAATACTCGAACTTATATGCATGTTCAGGGACATCATTTTAACTTTCGGTTTGCACCCAAGTCCCGAACTTAGTGATATTTTTGGTTTTGGACCAACCAATTCGACTTGCCTTCATCTCTTGTTAGGTTTATAATATCAATACTCGAACTTATATGCATGTTCAGGGACATCATATTAACTTTTGGTTTGCGCACAAGTCCCGAACTTAGAGATATTTTTGGTTTCTTACTTACCAATTCGACTTGCCTTCATCTCTTGTTAGGTTTATAATATCAATACTCGAACTTATGTGCATGTTCAGGGACATCATTTTAACTTTCGGTTTGTACCCAAGTCCCGAACTTAGTGATATTTTTGGTTTCTCACCAACCAATTCGACTTGCCTTCATCTCTTGTTAGGTTTATAATATCAATACTCGAACTTATATGCATGTTCAGGGACATCATTTTAACTTTCGGTTTGCACCCAAGTCCCGAACTTAGAGATATTTTTGGTTTCTCACCAACCAATTCGACTTGCCTTCATCTCTTGTTAGGTTTATAATATCAATACTCGAACTTATATGCATGTTCAGGGACATCATTTTAACTTTCGGTTTGCGCACAAGTCCCGAACTTAGTGATATTTTTGGTTTCCGACCAACCAATTCGACTTGCCTTCATCTCTTGTTAGGTTTATAATATCAATACTCGAACTTATATGCATGTTCAGGGACATCATTTTAACTTTCGGTTTGCTCCCAAGTCCCGAACTTAGAGATATTTTTGGTTTCGGACCAACCAATTCGACTTGCCTTCATCTCTTGTTAGGTTTATAATATCAATACTCGAACTTATATGCATGTTCAGGGACATCATATTAACTTTCGGTTTGCGCACAAGTCCCGAACTTAGAGATATTTTTGGTTTCGGACCAACCAATTCGACTTGCCTTCATCTCTTGTTAGGTTTATAATATCAATACTCGAACTTATATGCATGTTCAGGGACATCATTTTAACTTTCGGTTTGTACCCAAGTCCCGAACTTAGAGATATTTTTGGTTTCTTACTTACCAATTCGACTTGCCTTCATCTCTTGTTAGGTTTATAATATCAATACTCGAACTTATGTGCATGTTCAGGGACATCATTTTAACTTTCGGTTTGTACCCAAGTCCCGAACTTAGTGATATTTTTGGTTTCTCACCAACCAATTCGACTTGCCTTCATCTCTTGTTAGGTTTATAATATCAATACTCGAACTTATATGCATGTTCAGGGACATCATATTAACTTTCGGTTTGTACCCAAGTCCCGAACTTAGTGATATTTTTGGTTTCCGACCAACCAATTCGACTTGCCTTCATCTCTTGTTAGGTTTATAATATCAATACTCGAACTTATATGCATGTTCAGGGACATCATTTTAACTTTCGGTTTGCACCCAAGTCCCGAACTTAGAGATATTTTTGGTTTCGGACCAACCAATTCGACTTGCCTTCATCTCTTGTTAGGTTTATAATATCAATACTCGAACTTATATGCATGTTCAGGGACATCATTTTAACTTTCGGTTTGCACCCAAGTCCCGAACTTAGAGATATTTTTGGTTTCTTATCAACCAATTCGACTTGCCTTCATCTCTTGTTAGGTTTATAATATCAATACTCGAACTTATATGCATGTTCAGGGACATCATTTTAACTTTCGGTTTGCACCCAAGTCCCGAACTTAGAGATATTTTTGGTTTCTCACCAACCAATTCGACTTGCCTTCATCTCTTGTTAGGTTTATAATATCAATACTCGAACTTATATGCATGTTCAGGGACATCATATTAACTTTCGGTTTGCGCACAAGTCCCGAACTTAGTGATATTTTTGGTTTCCGACCAACCAATTCGACTTGCCTTCATCTCTTGTTAGGTTTATAATATCAATACTCGAACTTATATGCATGTTCAGGGACATCATTTTAACTTTCGGTTTGCTCCCAAGTCCCGAACTTAGAGATATTTTTGGTTTCGGACCAACCAATTCGACTTGCCTTCATCTCTTGTTAGGTTTATAATATCAATACTCGAACTTATATGCATGTTCAGGGACATCATATTAACTTTCGGTTTGCGCACAAGTCCCGAACTTAGAGATATTTTTGGTTTCGGACCAACCAATTCGACTTGCCTTCATCTCTTGTTAGGTTTATAATATCAATACTCGAACTTATATGCATGTTCAGGGACATCATTTTAACTTTCGGTTTGTACCCAAGTCCCGAACTTAGAGATATTTTTGGTTTCTTACTTACCAATTCGACTTGCCTTCATCTCTTGTTAGGTTTATAATATCAATACTCGAACTTATGTGCATGTTCAGGGACATCATTTTAACTTTCGGTTTGTACCCAAGTCCCGAACTTAGTGATATTTTTGGTTTCTCACCAACCAATTCGACTTGCCTTCATCTCTTGTTAGGTTTATAATATCAATACTCGAACTTATATGCATGTTCAGGGACATCATATTAACTTTCGGTTTGTACCCAAGTCCCGAACTTAGTGATATTTTTGGTTTCCGACCAACCAATTCGACTTGCCTTCATCTCTTGTTAGGTTAGCAAAATTTTTAATGCAATAACATGTATTTTGTGAGTTTATGTCCGAGGGATTTAAGTACCGGACTTAGAGAAATTTTTGAAGTCCAAACATTCAATTTGGACTCCATACTCCATTGCTCCTCTAAGAGGTACCTAGTACCCCGTAGCGAAGCAACCGTCACGTTTGAACTTTCCACTAGGAGGTGCAGCCATCACTCGACATGTTAATCATTATCACCCCATACTACTCTCTATATCCGGATACGGCGCTAACCCGATTGCTTGCCCCGACAGCAATCGACCCACTCGTAAGCGGGTTACCCGTAGGTAAGTCAACGATGCGTATTGCCCCCTTCAAGCAAACCGATCATCACTCCGTGGAGGAGTAATGACGGACCCGTACCGGTATCAACTGCATATGATCAACATTCTT
>NW_026060547.1:10000-22500 GCF_943734695.1 Anopheles maculipalpis | reverse complement strand
TGAAGGGTAAATTTTGACAAAAATCCAAAAAAATCATTAAAAAGTCGCTATTGCTTATTGCATTCAGCATCGTTAGACGACTCTAATATGCCTTGGATGACCACTGTCTGATGATTATTTTAGATTTTATGCCAAAATTTTGATTTCGTGTCTTACGTCCCTACATTAGACGACCTTGGATTTTCGTCGCCTGCACCGCCATGCAACTTTGATGGTCGGGTGACTTTTGCTATTTACCGTCGGAGATCACTTTTCATGATTAAGAATGCATCCTGAGACCGTTTTACTCAAAGTTAGAGCAAAAAAATTTTTTGTCCAAAAATCTTCCGTCGGTCATACCGGTACCCATGTCCTATGACTTGTACCAAGTTGTGAAGGGTACATTTTGACAAAAATCCAAAAAAATCTTTAAAAAGTCGCTATTGCTTATTGCATTCAGCATCGTTAGACGACTCTTATATGCCTTGGATGACCACTGTCTGATGATTATTTTAGCTTTTATGCCAAAATTTTGATTTCGTGTCTTACGTCCCTACATTAGACGACCTTGGATTTTCGTCTCCTGCACCGCCATGCAACTTTGATGGTCGGGTAACTTTCGCTATTTACTGTCGGAGATCACTTTTCATGATTAATAATGCATCCTGAGACCGTTTTACTCAAAGTTAGAGCAAAAAAATTTTTTGTCCAAAAATCTTCCGTCGGTCATACCGGTACCCATGTCCTATGACTTGTACCAAGTTGTGAAGGGTAAATTTTGACAAAAATCCAAAAAAATCATTAAAAAGTCGCTATTGCTTATTGCATTCAGCATCGTTAGACGACTCTAATATGCCTTGGATGACCACTGTCTGATGATTATTTTAGCTTTTATGCCAAAATTTTGATTTCGTGTCTTACGTCCCTACATTAGACGACCTTGGATTTTCGTCTCCTGCACCGCCATGCAACTTTGATGGTCGGGTAACTTTCGCTATTTACTGTCGGAGATCACTTTTCATGATTAATAATGCATCCTGAGACCGTTTTACTCAAAGTTAGAGCAAAAAAATTTTTTGTCCAAAAATCTTCCGTCGGTCATACCGGTACCCATGTCCTATGACTTGTACCAAGTTGTGAAGGGTACATTTTGACAAAAATCCAAAAAAATCTTTAAAAAGTCGCTATTGCTTATTGCATTCAGCATCGTTAGACGACTCTTATATGCCTTGGATGACCACTGTCTGATGATTATTTTAGCTTTTATGCCAAAATTTTGATTTCGTGTCTTACGTCCCTACATTAGACGACCTTGGATTTTCGTCTCCTGCACCGCCATGCAACTTTGATGGTCGGGTAACTTTCGCTATTTACTGTCGGAGATCACTTTTCATGATTAATAATGCATCCTGAGACCGTTTTACTCAAAGTTAGAGCAAAAAAATTTTTTGTCCAAAAATCTTCCGTCGGTCATACCGGTACCCATGTCCTATGACTTGTACCAAGTTGTGAAGGGTACATTTTGACAAAAATCCAAAAAAATCATTAAAAAGTCGCTATTGCTTATTGCATTCAGCATCGTTAGACGACTCTTATATGCCTTGGATGACCACTGTCTGATGATTATTTTAGCTTTTATGCCAAAATTTTGATTTCGTGTCTTACGTCCCTACATTAGACGACCTTGGATTTTCGTCTCCTGCACCGCCATGCAACTTTGATGGTCGGGTAACTTTCGCTATTTACTGTCGGAGATCACTTTTCATGATTAATAATGCATCCTGAGACCGTTTTACTCAAAGTTAGAGCAAAAAAATTTTTTGTCCAAAAATCTTCCGTCGGTCATACCGGTACCCATGTCCTATGACTTGTACCAAGTTGTGAAGGGTAAATTTTGACAAAAATCCAAAAAAATCTTTAAAAAGTCGCTATTGCTTATTGCATTCAGCATCGTTAGACGACTCTTATATGCCTTGGATGACCACTGTCTGATGATTATTTTAGCTTTTATGCCAAAATTTTGATTTCGTGTCTTACGTCCCTACATTAGACGACCTTGGATTTTCGTCTCCTGCACCGCCATGCAACTTTGATGGTCGGGTAACTTTCGCTATTTACTGTCGGAATTCACTTTTCATGCTTAAAAATGCATCCTGACACAGTTTTACTCAAAGTTAGAGTAAAAAAATTTTTTGTCCAAAAATCTTCCGTCGGTCATACCGGTACCCATGTCCTATAACTTGTACCAAGTTGTGAAGGGTAAATTTTGACAAAAATCCAAAAAAATCATTAAAAAGTCGCTATTGCTTATTGCATTCAGCATCGTTAGACGACTCTTATATGCCTTGGATGACCACTGTCTGATGATTATTTTAGATTTTATGCCAAAATTTTGATTTCGTGTCTTACGTCCCTACATTAGACGACCTTGGATTTTCGTCGCCTGCACCGCCATGCAACTTTGATGGTCGGGTGACTTTTGCTATTTACCGTCGGAGATCACTTTTCATGATTAAGAATGCATCCTGAGACCGTTTTACTCAAAGTTAGAGTCAAAAAAATTTTTGTCAAAAAATCTTCCGTCGGTCATACCGGTACCCATGTCCTATGACTTGTACCAAGTTGTGAAGGGTACATTTTGACAAAAATCCAAAAAAATCATTAAAAAGTCGCTATTGCTTATTGCATTTCGCATCGTTAGACGACTCTAATATGCCTTGGATGACCACTGTCTGATGATTATTTTAGCTTTTATGCCAAAATTTTGATTTCGTGTCTTACGTCCCTACATTAGACGACCTTGGATTTTCGTCTCCTGCACCGCCATGCAACTTTGATGGTCGGGTAACTTTCGCTATTTACTGTCGGAGATCACTTTTCATGCTTAAAAATGCATCCTGACACCGTTTTACTCAAAGTTAGAGCAAAAAAATTTTTTGTCCAAAAATCTTCCGTCGGTCATACCGGTACCCATGTCCTATGACTTGTACCAAGTTGTGAAGGGTACATTTTGACAAAAATCCAAAAAAATCATTAAAAAGTCTCCATTGCTTATTGCATTTCGCATCGTTAGACGACTCTAATATGCCTTGGATGACCACTGTCTGATGATTATTTTAGATTTTATGCCAAAATTTTGATTTCGTGTCTTACGTCCCTACATTAGACGACCTTGGATTTTCGTCTCCTGCACCGCCATGCAACTTTGATGGTCGGGTAACTTTCGCTATTTACTGTCGGAGATCACTTTTCATGATTAATAATGCATCCTGATACCGTTTTACTCAAAGTTAGAGCAAAAAAATTTTTTGTCCAAAAATCTTCCGTCGGTCATACCGGTACCCATGTCCTATGACTTGTACCAAGTTGTGAAGGGTACATTTTGACAAAAATCCAAAAAAATCTTTAAAAAGTCGCTATTGCTTATTGCATTTCGCATCGTTAGACGACTCTAATATGCCTTGGATGACCACTGTCTGATGATTATTTTAGATTTTATGCCAAAATTTTGATTTCGTGTCTTACGTCCCTACATTAGACGACCTTGGATTTTCGTCTCCTGCACCGCCATGCAACTTTGATGGTCGGGTAACTTTCGCTATTTACTGTCGGAGATCACTTTTCATGATTAATAATGCATCCTGAGACCGTTTTACTCAAAGTTAGAGCAAAAAAATTTTTTGTCCAAAAATCTTCCGTCGGTCATACCGGTACCCATGTCCTATGACTTGTACCAAGTTGTGAAGGGTAAATTTTGACAAAAATCCAAAAAAATCATTAAAAAGTCGCTATTGCTTATTGCATTCAGCATCGTTAGACGACTCTTATATGCCTTGGATGACCACTGTCTGATGATTATTTTAGCTTTTATGCCAAAATTTTGATTTCGTGTCTTACGTCCCTACATTAGACGACCTTGGATTTTCGTCTCCTGCACCGCCATGCAACTTTGATGGTCGGGTGACTTTTGCTATTTACCGTCGGAGATCACTTTTCATGATTAAGAATGCATCCTGAGACCGTTTTACTCAAAGTTAGAGCAAAAAAATTTTTTGTCCAAAAATCTTCCGTCGGTCATACCGGTACCCATGTCCTATGACTTGTACCAAGTTGTGAAGGGTACATTTTGACAAAAATCCAAAAAAATCTTTAAAAAGTCGCTATTGCTTATTGCATTCAGCATCGTTAGACGACTCTTATATGCCTTGGATGACCACTGTCTGATGATTATTTTAGCTTTTATGCCAAAATTTTGATTTCGTGTCTTACGTCCCTACATTAGACGACCTTGGATTTTCGTCTCCTGCACCGCCATGCAACTTTGATGGTCGGGTAACTTTCGCTATTTACTGTCGGAGATCACTTTTCATGATTAATAATGCATCCTGAGACCGTTTTACTCAAAGTTAGAGCAAAAAAATTTTTTGTCCAAAAATCTTCCGTCGGTCATACCGGTACCCATGTCCTATGACTTGTACCAAGTTGTGAAGGGTACATTTTGACAAAAATCCAAAAAAATCTTTAAAAAGTCGCTATTGCTTATTGCATTCAGCATCGTTAGACGACTCTTATATGCCTTGGATGACCACTGTCTGATGATTATTTTAGCTTTTATGCCAAAATTTTGATTTCGTGTCTTACGTCCCTACATTAGACGACCTTGGATTTTCGTCTCCTGCACCGCCATGCAACTTTGATGGTCGGGTAACTTTCACTATTTACTGTCGGAGATCACTTTTCATGATTAAGAATGCATCCTGAGACCGTTTTACTCAAAGTTAGAGCAAAAAAATTTTTTGTCCAAAAATCTTCCGTCGGTCATACCGGTACCCATGTCCTATGACTTGTACCAAGTTGTGAAGGGTACATTTTGACAAAAATCCAAAAAAATCTTTAAAAAGTCGCTATTGCTTATTGCATTCAGCATCGTTAGACGACTCTTATATGCCTTGGATGACCACTGTCTGATGATTATTTTAGCTTTTATGCCAAAATTTTGATTTCGTGTCTTACGTCCCTACATTAGACGACCTTGGATTTTCGTCTCCTGCACCGCCATGCAACTTTGATGGTCGGGTAACTTTCGCTATTTACTGTCGGAGATCACTTTTCATGATTAATAATGCATCCTGAGACCGTTTTACTCAAAGTTAGAGCAAAAAAATTTTTTGTCCAAAAATCTTCCGTCGGTCATACCGGTACCCATGTCCTATGACTTGTACCAAGTTGTGAAGGGTAAATTTTGACAAAAATCCAAAAAAATCATTAAAAAGTCGCTATTGCTTATTGCATTCAGCATCGTTAGACGACTCTTATATGCCTTGGATGACCACTGTCTGATGATTATTTTAGATTTTATGCCAAAATTTTGATTTCGTGTCTTACGTCCCTACATTAGACGACCTTGGATTTTCGTCTCCTGCACCGCCATGCAACTTTGATGGTCGGGTAACTTTCGCTATTTACTGTCGGAGATCACTTTTCATGATTAATAATGCATCCTGAGACCGTTTTACTCAAAGTTAGAGCAAAAAAATTTTTTGTCCAAAAATCTTCCGTCGGTCATACCGGTACCCATGTCCTATGACTTGTACCAAGTTGTGAAGGGTACATTTTGACAAAAATCCAAAAAAATCTTTAAAAAGTCGCTATTGCTTATTGCATTTCGCATCGTTAGACGACTCTAATATGCCTTGGATGACCACTGTCTGATGATTATTTTAGATTTTATGCCAAAATTTTGATTTCGTGTCTTACGTCCCTACATTAGACGACCTTGGATTTTCGTCTCCTGCACCGCCATGCAACTTTGATGGTCGGGTAACTTTCGCTATTTACTGTCGGAGATCACTTTTCATGATTAATAATGCATCCTGAGACCGTTTTACTCAAAGTTAGAGCAAAAAAATTTTTTGTCCAAAAATCTTCCGTCGGTCATACCGGTACCCATGTCCTATGACTTGTACCAAGTTGTGAAGGGTACATTTTGACAAAAATCCAAAAAAATCTTTAAAAAGTCGCTATTGCTTATTGCATTCAGCATCGTTAGACGACTCTTATATGCCTTGGATGACCACTGTCTGATGATTATTTTAGCTTTTATGCCAAAATTTTGATTTCGTGTCTTACGTCCCTACATTAGACGACCTTGGATTTTCGTCTCCTGCACCGCCATGCAACTTTGATGGTCGGGTAACTTTCACTATTTACTGTCGGAGATCACTTTTCATGATTAATAATGCATCCTGAGACCGTTTTACTCAAAGTTAGAGCAAAAAATTTTTTTGTCCAAAAATCTTCCGTCGGTCATACCGGTACCCATGTCCTATGACTTGTACCAAGTTGTGAAGGGTACATTTTGACAAAAATCCAAAAAAATCATTAAAAAGTCGCTATTGCTTATTGCATTCAGCATCGTTAGACGACTCTTATATGCCTTGGATGACCACTGTCTGATGATTATTTTAGCTTTTATGCCAAAATTTTGATTTCGTGTCTTACGTCCCTACATTAGACGACCTTGGATTTTCGTCTCCTGCACCGCCATGCAACTTTGATGGTCGGGTAACTTTCACTATTTACTGTCGGAGATCACTTTTCATGATTAATAATGCATCCTGAGACCGTTTTACTCAAAGTTAGAGCAAAAAAATTTTTTGTCCAAAAATCTTCCGTCGGTCATACCGGTACCCATGTCCTATGACTTGTACCAAGTTGTGAAGGGTACATTTTGACAAAAATCCAAAAAAATCTTTAAAAAGTCGCTATTGCTTATTGCATTCAGCATCGTTAGACGACTCTAATATGCCTTGGATGACCACTGTCTGATGATTATTTTAGCTTTTATGCCAAAATTTTGATTTCGTGTCTTACGTCCCTACATTAGACGACCTTGGATTTTCTTCTCCTACACCGCCATACAACTTTGATGGTCGGTTGACTTTTGCTATTTACTGTCGGTGTTCACTTTTCATGATTAATAATGCATCCTGAGACCGTTTTACTCAAAGTTAGAGCAAAAAAATTTTTTGTCCAAAAATCTTCCGTCGGTCATACCGGTACCCATGTCCTATGACTTGTACCAAGTTGTGAAGGGTACATTTTGACAAAAATCCAAAAAAATCATTAAAAAGTCGCTATTGCTTATTGCATTCAGCATCGTTAGACGACTCTTATATGCCTTGGATGACCACTGTCTGATGATTATTTTAGCTTTTATGCCAAAATTTTGATTTCGTGTCTTACGTCCCTACATTAGACGACCTTGGATTTTCGTCTCCTGCACCGCCATGCAACTTTGATGGTCGGGTGACTTTTGCTATTTACCGTCGGAGATCACTTTTCATGATTAAGAATGCATCCTGAGACCGTTTTACTCAAAGTTAGAGCAAAAAAATTTTTTGTCCAAAAATCTTCCGTCGGTCATACCGGTACCCATGTCCTATGACTTGTACCAAGTTGTGAAGGGTACATTTTGACAAAAATCCAAAAAAATCTTTAAAAAGTCGCTATTGCTTATTGCATTCAGCATCGTTAGACGACTCTTATATGCCTTGGATGACCACTGTCTGATGATTATTTTAGATTTTATACCAAAATTTTGATTTCGTGTCTTACGTCCCTAAATTAAACGACCTTGGATTTTCTTCTCCTACACCGCCATACAACTTTGATGGTCGGTTGACTTTTGCTATTTACTGTCGGTGTTCACTTTTCGTGGTTAAATATGTATTCTGAGACAGTTTTACTCAAAGTTAGAGAAAAAAATTTTCTTCTCAATAAATCCCCCGAAACCAATGTCTTATACATTGAACCAGGTTATGAGGCGCACCTGTGTGTGAAGAGTTCTTCGTGTGGTTTATAGACATTTCAGGCACTTGGTATATAGTTTTGGTTTGTGCCCAAGTCCCGTACTTAGAGATATTTTTGGTTTCGGACCAACCAATTCGACTTGCCTTCATCTCTTGTTAGGTTTATAATATCAATACTCGAACTTATATGCATGTTCAGGGACATCATTTTAACTTTCGGTTTGTACCCAAGTCCCGAACTTAGTGATATTTTTGGTTTCTTACCAACCAATTCGACTTGCCTTCATCTCTTGTTAGGTTTATAATATCAATACTCGAACTTATATGCATGTTCAGGGACATCATTTTAACTTTCGGTTTGTACCCAAGTCCCGAACTTAGTGATATTTTTGGTTTCTCACCAACCAAATCGACTTGCCTTCATCTCTTGTTAGGTTTATAATATCAATGCTCGAACTTATATGCATGTTCAGGGACATCATATTAACTTTTGGTTTGCGCACAAGTCCCGAACTCAGTGATATTTTTGGTTTCTTACCAACCAATTCGACTTGCCTTCATCTCTTGTTAGGTTTATAATATCAATACTCGAACTTATATGCATGTTCAGGGACATCATTTTAACTTTCGGTTTGCACCCAAGTCCCGAACTTAGTGATATTTTTGGTTTCGGACCAACCAATTCGACTTGCCTTCATCTCTTGTTAGGTTTATAATATCAATACTCGAACTTATATGCATGTTCAGGGACATCATTTTAACTTTCGGTTTGTACCCAAGTCCCGAACTTAGAGATATTTTTGGTTTTGGACCAACCAATTCGACTTGCCTTCATCTCTTGTTAGGTTTATAATATCAATACTCGAACTTATATGCATGTTCAGGGACATCATATTCACTTTCGGTTTGCGCACAAGTCCCGAACTTAGAGATATTTTTGGTTTCTTACCAACCAATTCGACTTGCCTTCATCTCTTGTTAGGTTTATAATATCAATACTCGAACTTATATGCATGTTCAGGGACATCATATTAACTTTCGGTTTGTACCCAAGTCCCGAACTTAGTGATATTTTTGGTTTCTCACCAACCAAATCGACTTGCCTTCATCTCTTGTTAGGTTTATAATATCAATACTCGAACTTATATGCATGTTCAGGGACATCATATTAACTTTCGGTTTGTACCCAAGTCCCGAACTTAGTGATATTTTTGGTTTTGGACCAACCAATTCGACTTGCCTTCATCTCTTGTTAGGTTTATAATATCAATACTCGAACTTATATGCATGTTCAGGGACATCATTTTAACTTTCGGTTTGCACCCAAGTCCCGAACTTAGTGATATTTTTGGTTTCTCACCAACCAAATCGACTTGCCTTCATCTCTTGTTAGGTTTATAATATCAATACTCGAACTTATATGCATGTTCAGGGACATCATATTAACTTTCGGTTTGTACCCAAGTCCCGAACTTAGTGATATTTTTGGTTTTGGACCAACCAATTCGACTTGCCTTCATCTCTTGTTAGGTTTATAATATCAATACTCGAACTTATATGCATGTTCAGGGACATCATTTTAACTTTCGGTTTGCACCCAAGTCCCGAACTTAGTGATATTTTTGGTTTCTCACCAACCAAATCGACTTGCCTTCATCTCTTGTTAGGTTTATAATATCAATACTCGAACTTATATGCATGTTCAGGGACATCATATTAACTTTCGGTTTGTACCCAAGTCCCGAACTTAGTGATATTTTTGGTTTTGGACCAACCAATTCGACTTGCCTTCATCTCTTGTTAGGTTTATAATATCAATACTCGAACTTATATGCATGTTCAGGGACATCATATTAACTTTCGGTTTGTACCCAAGTCCCGAACTTAGTGATATTTTTGGTTTTGGACCAACCAATTCGACTTGCCTTCATCTCTTGTTAGGTTTATAATATCAATACTCGAACTTATATGCATGTTCAGGGACATCATTTTAACTTTCGGTTTGCACCCAAGTCCCGAACTTAGTGATATATTTGGTTTTGGACCAACCAATTCGACTTGCCTTCATCTCTTGTTAGGTTATCAAAATTTTTAATGCAATTGCATGTATTTTGTGAGCTTATGGGTGAGGGATTTATGTAGCGGACTTAGAGAAATTTTTGAAGTCCAAACATTCAATTTGGACTCCATACTCCATTGCTCCTCTAAGAGGTACCTAGTACCCCGTACCGAAGCAACCTTCACGTTTGAACTTTCCACTAGGAGGTGCAGCCATCACTCGACATGTTAATCATTATCACCCCATACTACTCTCTATATCCGGATACGGCGCTAACCCGATTGCTTGCCCCGACAGCAATCGACCCACTCGTAAGCGGGTTACCCGTAGGTAAGTCAACGATGCGTATTGCCCCCTTCAAGCAAACCGATCATCACTCCGTGGAGGAGTAATGACGGACCCGTACCGGTATCAACTGCATATGATCAACATTCTTATGAACCCACACACTCTTCGCTTATATGCTCAGTAACATTTCAATTCTCTCTCTGTCTTTCGTTTTCCAACTCATTCATCGTGCATACTGAACACACCCGGAAAGGTGCGACAGTACACACGAATACACCACCAAGCATGGGTCGCCTGAGAGGATCGATGCGAACGCATCTCTACAACTCGCAGCTCCCAGCCTGAAGTCCCGTCGTTTGCGGGCGGTCGGTAGGCATCGAAACTAGTCAAGTCCACGGTCGGCGAGGTCAGCTGCCACCAGTGTTCCCTATGGTCAGGTACTAACACGTGCGGTGCGACCCTGCGCGATGCGGCCAAGTCTAGAAGCGGGGATGAGGCGCCAGGCTGCGAGGCAGCGCCAGCGTATCTCGGAGGGTTGTTAGGCCCGCTAGCTTACGATTGCCTATGGGGGTTTGAAGCGCTATCAGCTCGGATTGGTTACGACCTTAGAGGCGTTCAGGCATAATCCAGCGGACGTAGCGTCATACCAAAGTCCGGTCGAACTAGTATTGAGCCAGTGGTCCGTACCTGTGGTTCCTCTCGTACTGCACAGGAATTCCGTTAAGATAGCACAAATGCACACACCAGTAGGGTAAAACTAACCTGTCTCACGACGGTCTAAACCCAGCTCACGTTCCCTTGAAAGGGTGAACAATCCTACGCTTTGGGAATTTTGCTTCACAATGATAGGAAGAGCCGACATCGAAGGATCAAAAAGTCACGTCGCTATGAACGCTTGGCGACCACAAGCCAGTTATCCCTGTTCGCGGCGATCACGACCTGGCTGGACCGGAACCGTCTTTCGTTGGCTCCGGAGAAGACGGAAATGACGCTCATCTCCACCCTGAAGCGTCATCCGGTCGTCAGCATCAACATCGGGGGAGTGGTCGTGCAATCCCAGCGCTCCATCCGCTATCTTGGAGTTTGGTTGCACGACCACCTGTCATGGTTGCCGCACGTTCAGCAGGTTGCAGCGAAGGCCATGAGGGTTGCGGAAGCCATCACGCGCCTCATGCCGAACCACAGTGGCCCGAAATCGTCACGTGCCCGACTACTGGCGGCCGTTGCGGACTCCATCCTTCGCTACGGGGCCCCAGTATGGTCGGAGGGATTGCAGCTGCAACAGTGTCACAGACTGGTGCAGCGTGTGCAGAGGACGACGGCCATTCGGGTGTGTCGGGCTTTCCGGACGGTGAGGGGAGAGACGGCCGTGCTGCTGGCCGGTCTCATCCCGATATGCCTGCTGATCGAGGAGGACAGCAGGGTGCATCATCGTCTGCAGGATCCTGCGAACGAACACTCGAGAGCGAGTGTAAAGAGCATGGAGCGCGACCGTACCTACGGGCAGTGGCAGCAGCAGTGGGACGCGAATGCTGCTAGAGAGGACGCCAGTCGGTTCACTCGGTGGACGTATCGAGTGATACCTGACGTGAGGACATGGCAGTCACGGAAACACGGAGACGTGACGTTCCAGTTGGCGCAGGTTTTGTCCGGTCACGGTTTTTTCCGTGACTACCTGTGCCGGATGGGCTTCACGTCGTCCCCGGACTGCCCCAGATGTCCTGGCGTCGCTGAGACGGCGGAACACGCCGTTTTCAGCTGCCCCAGGTTCGCCACTGAACGCGGAAGGCTGCTCGAGGCGGGTAGTACGAGCGAGATCACCCCCGAAGGTCTCGTTGCCGCTCTGCTCGAGAGCCCGGAACGTTGGAGCAGCATCTGTGAGTTCGTCGCCGGCGTCACGGACGAGCTCCAGGATGGTTGGAACGCGGAAAGGGAGCTGTTGGCTGCGCAGGGTCAGCCGTCAGCCGCACACCTCCCTGACAACTCGGTGGCCGTCGCTCGTAACCAGCGCCGGAACGTTGCGAGGAACGCGGCACGGGCGAGAGCGAGGGAGTTGCAGCGAGGTGGGCGGCCCCCAACACCACCTCCATCGCCGACAACAGCTGCGCGCCGGGCAGCCATTCGCGAGCGAGTCGCGAGATTCAGGGAGAGGCGAAGGACTGTGGCCTCCCTGGCATGGCTGTACGGCGAGGGTGCGGATTCGTCCAGCGACGAAGAGGACGATTCTCCGTCAGCAGCTTCAGAGCAGCATATCAGCAATCGACCAGGTGGCCTCTCTGCCGCTGAAGCAGCCGCGGCAACGGAGGCAGAAACAGCGGCACGTTGATTAAAAGGGGCGCAATGTGAGTACGAAGGGCTTTGAA
>NW_026060547.1:0-2500 GCF_943734695.1 Anopheles maculipalpis | reverse complement strand
AAGGTACGACTAGATACTCGATTTGCACCTTGTGACAGTGTTTAGAACACGTTCCCATACATTTTTCATTTTTGTGTCACGACACCATACCCTCTTACTATAGCCAATGAACAACATCACTTTACCACAAGTGACCATTTTTATCCATCCCAAAATTAAACGACCTCGGAATTTTTTTCTCCTACATCGCCATACAACTTTGAGGGTCGGGTGACTTTTGCTATTTACCGTCGGAGTTCACTTTTCATGCTTAAAAATGCATCCTGACACAGTTTTACTCAAAGTTAGAGTCAAAAAAATTTTTGTCAAAAAATCTTCCGTCGGTCATACCGGTACCCATGTCTCATAACTTGTACCAAGTTGTGAAGGGTAAATTTTGACAAAAATCCAAAAAAATCATTAAAAAGTCGCTATTGCTTATTGCATTCAGCATCGTTAGACGACTCTTATATGCCTTGGATGACCACTGTCTGATGATTATTTTAGCTTTTATGCCAAAATTTTGATTTCGTGTCTTACGTCCCTACATTAGACGACCTTGGATTTTCGTCTCCTGCACCGCCATGCAACTTTGATGGTCGGGTAACTTTCACTATTTACTGTCGGAGATCACTTTTCATGATTAATAATGCATCCTGAGACCGTTTTACTCAAAGTTAGAGCAAAAAAATTTTTTGTCCAAAAATCTTCCGTCGGTCATACCGGTACCCATGTCCTATGACTTGTACCAAGTTGTGAAGGGTACATTTTGACAAAAATCCAAAAAAATCATTAAAAAGTCGCTATTGCTTATTGCATTTCGCATCGTTAGACGACTCTAATATGCCTTGGATGACCACTGTCTGATGATTATTTTAGATTTTATGCCAAAATTTTGATTTCGTGTCTTACGTCCCTACATTAGACGACCTTGGATTTTCGTCTCCTGCACCGCCATGCAACTTTGATGGTCGGGTAACTTTCGCTATTTACTGTCGGAGATCACTTTTCATGATTAATAATGCATCCTGACACCGTTTTACTCAAAGTTAGAGCAAAAAAATTTTTTGTCCAAAAATCTTCCGTCGGTCATACCGGTACCCATGTCCTATGACTTATACCAAGTTGTGAAGGGTAAATTTTGACAAAAATCCAAAAAAATCATTAAAAAGTCGCTATTGCTTATTGCATTTCGCATCGTTAGACGACTCTAATATGCCTTGGATGACCACTGTCTGATGATTATTTTAGCTTTTATGCCAAAATTTTGATTTCGTGTCTTACGTCCCTACATTAGACGACCTTGGATTTTCGTCTCCTGCACCGCCATGCAACTTTGATGGTCGGGTAACTTTCGCTATTTACTGTCGGAGATCACTTTTCATGATTAATAATGCATCCTGAGACCGTTTTACTCAAAGTTAGAGCAAAAAAATTTTTTGTCCAAAAATCTTCCGTCGGTCATACCGGTACCCATGTCCTATGACTTGTACCAAGTTGTGAAGGGTAAATTTTGACAAAAATCCAAAAAAATCATTAAAAAGTCGCTATTGCTTATTGCATTCAGCATCGTTAGACAACTCTTATATGCCTTGGATGACCACTGTCTGATGATTATTTTAGATTTTATGCCAAAATTTTGATTTCGTGTCTTACGTCCCTACATTAGACGACCTTGGATTTTCGTCTCCTGCACCGCCATGCAACTTTGATGGTCGGGTAACTTTCACTATTTACTGTCGGAGATCACTTTTCATGATTAATAATGCATCCTGACACCGTTTTACTCAAAGTTAGAGCAAAAAAATTTTTTGTCCAAAAATCTTCCGTCGGTCATACCGGTACCCATGTCCTATGACTTGTACCAAGTTGTGAAGGGTACATTTTGACAAAAATCCAAAAAAATCATTAAAAAGTCGCTATTGCTTATTGCATTTCGCATCGTTAGACGACTCTAATATGCCTTGGATGACCACTGTCTGATGATTATTTTAGATTTTATGCCAAAATTTTGATTTCGTGTCTTACGTCCCTACATTAGACGACCTTGGATTTTCGTCTCCTGCACCGCCATGCAACTTTGATGGTCGGGTAACTTTCGCTATTTACTGTCGGAGATCACTTTTCATGATTAATAATGCATCCTGACACCGTTTTACTCAAAGTTAGAGCAAAAAAATTTTTTGTCCAAAAATCTTCCGTCGGTCATACCGGTACCCATGTCCTATGACTTATACCAAGTTGTGAAGGGTAAATTTTGACAAAAATCCAAAAAAAATCATTAAAAAGTCGCTATTGCTTATTGCATTTCGCATCGTTAGACGACTCTAATATGCCTTGGATGACCACTGTCTGATGATTATTTTAGCTTTTATGCCAAAATTTTGATTTCGTGTCTTACGTCCCTACATTAGACGACCTTGGATTTTCGTCTCCTGCACCGCCATGCAACTTTGATGGTCGGGATAACTTTCGCTATTTACTGTCGGAGATCACTTTTCATGATTAATAATGCATCCTG
>NW_026060546.1:72500-97500 GCF_943734695.1 Anopheles maculipalpis | reverse complement strand
GCCTTGGATGACCACTGTCTGATGATTATTTTAGCTTTTATGCCAAAATTTTGATTTCGTGTCTTACGTCCCTACATTAGACGACCTTGGATTTTCGTCTCCTGCACCGCCATGCAACTTTGATGGTCGGGTAACTTTCGCTATTTACTGTCGGAGATCACTTTTCATGATTAATAATGCATCCTGAGACCGTTTTACTCAAAGTTTGAGCAAAAAAATTTTTTGTCCAAAAATCTTCCGTCGGTCATACCGGTACCCATGTCCTATGACTTGTACCAAGTTGTGAAGGGTACATTTTGACAAAAATCCAAAAAAATCATTAAAAAGTCGCTATTGCTTATTGCATTCAGCATCGTTAGACGACTCTTATATGCCTTGGATGACCACTGTCTGATGATTATTTTAGCTTTTATGCCAAAATTTTGATTTCGTGTCTTACGTCCCTACATTAGACGACCTTGGATTTTCGTCTCCTGCACCGCCATGCAACTTTGATGGTCGGGTAACTTTCGCTATTTACTGTCGGAGATCACTTTTCATGATTAATAATGCATCCTGAGACCGTTTTACTCAAAGTTAGAGCAAAAAAATTTTTTGTCCAAAAATCTTCCGTCGGTCATACCGGTACCCATGTCCTATGACTTGTACCAAGTTGTGAAGGGTACATTTTGACAAAAATCCAAAAAAATCTTTAAAAAGTCGCTATTGCTTATTGCATTCAGCATCGTTAGACGACTCTTATATGCCTTGGATGACCACTGTCTGATGATTATTTTAGCTTTTATGCCAAAATTTTGATTTCGTGTCTTACGTCCCTACATTAGACGACCTTGGATTTTCGTCTCCTGCACCGCCATGCAACTTTGATGGTCGGGTAACTTTCGCTATTTACTGTCGGAGATCACTTTTCATGATTAATAATGCATCCTGAGACCGTTTTACTCAAAGTTAGAGCAAAAAAATTTTTTGTCCAAAAATCTTCCGTCGGTCATACCGGTACCCATGTCCTATGACTTATACCAAGTTGTGAAGGGTAAATTTTGACAAAAATCCAAAAAAATCATTAAAAAGTCGCTATTGCTTATTGCATTTCGCATCGTTAGACGACTCTAATATGCCTTGGATGACCACTGTCTGATGATTATTTTAGCTTTTATGCCAAAATTTTGATTTCGTGTCTTACGTCCCTACATTAGACGACCTTGGATTTTCGTCTCCTGCACCGCCATGCAACTTTGATGGTCGGGTAACTTTCGCTATTTACTGTCGGAGATCACTTTTCATGATTAATAATGCATCCTGACACCGTTTTACTCAAAGTTAGAGCAAAAAAATTTTTTGTCCAAAAATCTTCCGTCGGTCATACCGGTACCCATGTCCTATGACTTATACCAAGTTGTGAAGGGTAAATTTTGACAAAAATCCAAAAAAATCATTAAAAAGTCGCTATTGCTTATTGCATTTCGCATCGTTAGACGACTCTAATATGCCTTGGATGACCACTGTCTGATGATTATTTTAGCTTTTATGCCAAAATTTTGATTTCGTGTCTTACGTCCCTACATTAGACGACCTTGGATTTTCGTCTCCTGCACCGCCATGCAACTTTGATGGTCGGGTAACTTTCGCTATTTACTGTCGGAGATCACTTTTCATGATTAATAATGCATCCTGACACCGTTTTACTCAAAGTTAGAGCAAAAAAATTTTTTGTCCAAAAATCTTCCGTCGGTCATACCGGTACCCATGTCCTATGACTTATACCAAGTTGTGAAGGGTAAATTTTGACAAAAATCCAAAAAAATCATTAAAAAGTCGCTATTGCTTATTGCATTTCGCATCGTTAGACGACTCTAATATGCCTTGGATGACCACTGTCTGATGATTATTTTAGCTTTTATGCCAAAATTTTGATTTCGTGTCTTACGTCCCTACATTAGACGACCTTGGATTTTCGTCTCCTGCACCGCCATGCAACTTTGATGGTCGGGTAACTTTCGCTATTTACTGTCGGAGATCACTTTTCATGATTAATAATGCATCCTGAGACCGTTTTACTCAAAGTTTGAGCAAAAAAATTTTTTGTCCAAAAATCTTCCGTCGGTCATACCGGTACCCATGTCCTATGACTTGTACCAAGTTGTGAAGGGTACATTTTGACAAAAATCCAAAAAAATCATTAAAAAGTCGCTATTGCTTATTGCATTCAGCATCGTTAGACGACTCTTATATGCCTTGGATGACCACTGTCTGATGATTATTTTAGCTTTTATGCCAAAATTTTGATTTCGTGTCTTACGTCCCTACATTAGACGACCTTGGATTTTCGTCTCCTGCACCGCCATGCAACTTTGATGGTCGGGTAACTTTCGCTATTTACTGTCGGAGATCACTTTTCATGATTAATAATGCATCCTGAGACCGTTTTACTCAAAGTTAGAGCAAAAAAATTTTTTGTCCAAAAATCTTCCGTCGGTCATACCGGTACCCATGTCCTATGACTTGTACCAAGTTGTGAAGGGTACATTTTGACAAAAGTCCAAAAAAATCTTTAAAAAGTCGCTATTGCTTATTGCATTCAGCATCGTTAGACGACTCTTATATGCCTTGGATGACCACTGTCTGATGATTATTTTAGCTTTTATGCCAAAATTTTGATTTCGTGTCTTACGTCCCTACATTAGACGACCTTGGATTTTCGTCTCCTGCACCGCCATGCAACTTTGATGGTCGGGTAACTTTCGCTATTTACTGTCGGAGATCACTTTTCATGATTAATAATGCATCCTGAGACCGTTTTACTCAAAGTTAGAGCAAAAAAATTTTTTGTCCAAAAATCTTCCGTCGGTCATACCGGTACCCATGTCCTATGACTTATACCAAGTTGTGAAGGGTAAATTTTGACAAAAATCCAAAAAAATCATTAAAAAGTCGCTATTGCTTATTGCATTTCGCATCGTTAGACGACTCTAATATGCCTTGGATGACCACTGTCTGATGATTATTTTAGCTTTTATGCCAAAATTTTGATTTCGTGTCTTACGTCCCTACATTAGACGACCTTGGATTTTCGTCTCCTGCACCGCCATGCAACTTTGATGGTCGGGTAACTTTCGCTATTTACTGTCGGAGATCACTTTTCATGATTAAAAATGCATCCTGACACCGTTTTACTCAAAGTTAGAGCAAAAAAATTTTTTGTCCAAAAATCTTCCGTCGGTCATACCGGTACCCATGTCCTATGACTTATACCAAGTTGTGAAGGGTAAATTTTGACAAAAATCCAAAAAAATCATTAAAAAGTCGCTATTGCTTATTGCATTTCGCATCGTTAGACGACTCTAATATGCCTTGGATGACCACTGTCTGATGATTATTTTAGATTTTATGCCAAAATTTTGATTTCGTGTCTTACGTCCCTACATTAGACGACCTTGGATTTTCGTCTCCTGCACCGCCATGCAACTTTGATGGTCGGGTAACTTTCGCTATTTACTGTCGGAGATCACTTTTCATGATTAATAATGCATCCTGACACCGTTTTACTCAAAGTTAGAGCAAAAAAATTTTTTGTCCAAAAATCTTCCGTCGGTCATACCGGTACCCATGTCCTATGACTTATACCAAGTTGTGAAGGGTAAATTTTGACAAAAATCCAAAAAAATCATTAAAAAGTCGCTATTGCTTATTGCATTTCGCATCGTTAGACGACTCTAATATGCCTTGGATGACCACTGTCTGATGATTATTTTAGCTTTTATGCCAAAATTTTGATTTCGTGTCTTACGTCCCTACATTAGACGACCTTGGATTTTCGTCTCCTGCACCGCCATGCAACTTTGATGGTCGGGTAACTTTCGCTATTTACTGTCGGAGATCACTTTTCATGATTAATAATGCATTCTGACACCGTTTTACTCAAAGTTAGAGCAAAAAAATTTTTTGTCCAAAAATCTTCCGTCGGTCATACCGATACCCATGTCCTATGACTTTTACCAAGTTGTGAAGGGTAAATTTTGACAAAAATCCAAAAAAATCATTAAAAAGTCGCTATTGCTTATTGCATTCAGCATCGTAAGACGACTCTTATATGCCTTGGATGACCACTGTCTGATGATTATTTTAGCTTTTATGCCAAAATTTTGATTTCGTGTCTTACGTCCCTACATTAAACGACCTTGGATTTTCGTCTCCTGCACCGCCATGCAACTTTGATGGTCGGGTAACTTTCGCTATTTACTGTCGGAGATCACTTTTCATGATTAATAATGCATCCTGAGACCGTTTTACTCAAAGTTAGAGCAAAAAAATTTTTTGTCCAAAAATCTTCCGTCGGTCATACCGGTACCCATGTCCTATGACTTATACCAAGTTGTGAAGGGTAAATTTTGACAAAAATCCAAAAAAATCATTAAAAAGTCGCTATTGCTTATTGCATTTCGCATCGTTAGACGACTCTAATATGCCTTGGATGACCACTGTCTGATGATTATTTTAGCTTTTATGCCAAAATTTTGATTTCGTGTCTTACGTCCCTACATTAGACGACCTTGGATTTTCGTCTCCTGCACCGCCATGCAACTTTGATGGTCGGGTAACTTTCACTATTTACTGTCGGAGATCACTTTTCATGATTAATAATGCATCCTGAGACCGTTTTACTCAAAGTTAGAGCAAAAAAATTTTTTGTCCAAAAATCTTCCGTCGGTCATACCGGTACCCATGTCCTATGACTTGTACCAAGTTGTGAAGGGTACATTTTGACAAAAATCCAAAAAAATCATTAAAAAGTCGCTATTGCTTATTGCATTCAGCATCGTTAGACGACTCTTATATGCCTTGGATGACCACTGTCTGATGATTATTTTAGATTTTATGCCAAAATTTTGATTTCGTGTCTTACGTCCCTACATTAGACGACCTTGGATTTTCGTCGCCTGCACCGCCATGCAACTTTGATGGTCGGGTAACTTTCGCTATTTACTGTCGGAGATCACTTTTCGTGATTAATAATGCATCCTGACACCGTTTTACTCAAAGTTAGAGCAAAAAAATTTTTTGTCCAAAAATCTTCCGTCGGTCATACCGGTACCCATGTCCCACAACTTGTACCAAGTTGTGAAGGGTAAATTTTGACAAAAATCCAAAAAAATCATTAAAAAGTCGCTATTGCTTATTGCATTCAGCATCGTTAGACGACTCTAATATGCCTTGGATGACCACTGTCTGATGATTATTTTAGATTTTATGCCAAAATTTTGATTTCGTGTCTTACGTCCCTACATTAGACGACCTTGGATTTTCGTCTCCTGCACCGCCATGCAACTTTGATGGTCGGGTAACTTTCGCTATTTACTGTCGGAGATCACTTTTCATGCTTAAAAATGCATCCTGACACCGTTTTACTCAAAGTTAGAGCAAAAAAATTTTTTGTCCAAAAATCTTCCGTCGGTCATACCGGTACCCATGTCCTATAACTTGTACCAAGTTGTGAAGGGTAAATTTTGACAAAAATCCAAAAAAAATCATTAAAAAGTCGCTATTGCTTATTGCATTCAGCATCGTTAGACGACTCTAATATGCCTTGGATGACCACTGTCTGATGATTATTTTAGATTTTATGCCAAAATTTTGATTTCGTGTCTTACGTCCCTACATTAGACGACCTTGGATTTTCGTCGCCTGCACCGCCATGCAACTTTGATGGTCGGGTGACTTTTGCTATTTACCGTCGGAGATCACTTTTCATGATTAAGAATGCATCCTGAGACCGTTTTACTCAAAGTTAGAGTCAAAAAAATTTTTTGTCCAAAAATCTTCCGTCGGTCATACCGGTACCCATGTCCTATAACTTGTACCAAGTTGTGAAGGGTAAATTTTGACAAAAATCCAAAAAAATCATTAAAAAGTCGCTATTGCTTATTGCATTCAGCATCGTTAGACGACTCTAATATGCCTTGGATGACCACTGTCTGATGATTATTTTAGATTTTATGCCAAAATTTTGATTTCGTGTCTTACGTCCCTACATTAGACGACCTTGGATTTTCGTCGCCTGCACCGCCATGCAACTTTGATGGTCGGGTGACTTTTGCTATTTACCGTCGGAGATCACTTTTCATGATTAAGAATGCATCCTGAGACCGTTTTACTCAAAGTTAGAGCAAAAAAATTTTTTGTCCAAAAATCTTCCGTCGGTCATACCGGTACCCATGTCCTATGACTTGTACCAAGTTGTGAAGGGTACATTTTGACAAAAATCCAAAAAAATCTTTAAAAAGTCGCTATTGCTTATTGCATTCAGCATCGTTAGACGACTCTAATATGCCTTGGATGACCACTGTCTGATGATTATTTTAGCTTTTATGCCAAAATTTTGATTTCGTGTCTTACGTCCCTACATTAGACGACCTTGGATTTTCGTCGCCTGCACCGCCATGCAACTTTGATGGTCGGGTGACTTTTGCTATTTACCGTCGGAGATCACTTTTCATGATTAAGAATGCATCCTGAGACCGTTTTACTCAAAGTTAGAGCAAAAAAATTTTTTGTCCAAAAATCTTCCGTCGGTCATACCGGTACCCATGTCCTATGACTTGTACCAAGTTGTGAAGGGTACATTTTGACAAAAATCCAAAAAAATCTTTAAAAAGTCGCTATTGCTTATTGCATTCAGCATCGTTAGACGACTCTTATATGCCTTGGATGACCACTGTCTGATGATTATTTTAGATTTTATGCCAAAATTTTGATTTCGTGTCTTACGTCCCTAAATTAAACGACCTTGGATTTTCTTCTCCTACACCGCCATACAACTTTGATGGTCGGTTGACTTTTGCTATTTACTGTCGGTGTTCACTTTTCGTGGTTAAATATGTATTCTGAGACAGTTTTACTCAAAGTTAGAGAAAAAAATTTTCTTCTCAATAAATCCCCCGAAACCAATGTCTTATACATTGAACCAGGTTATGAGGCGCACCTGTGTGTGAAGAGTTCTTCGTGTGGTTTATAGACATTTCAGGCACTTGGTATATAGTTTTGGTTTGTGCCCAAGTCCCGTACTTAGAGATATTTTTGGTTTCGGACCAACCAATTCGACTTGCCTTCATCTCTTGTTAGGTTTATAATATCAATACTCGAACTTATATGCATGTTCAGGGACATCATTTTAACTTTCGGTTTGCGCACAAGTCCCGAACTTAGTGATGTTTTTGGTTTTGGACCAACCAATTCGACTTGCCTTCATCTCTTGTTAGGTTTATAATATCAATACTCGAACTTATATGCATGTTCAGGGACATCATTTTAACTTTCGGTTTGCGCACAAGTCCCGAACTTAGTGATATTTTTGGTTTCTTACCAACCAATTCGACTTGCCTTCATCTCTTGTTAGGTTTATTATATCAATACTCGAACTTATATGCATGTTCAGGGACATCATTTTAACTTTCGGTTTGTACCCAAGTCCCGAACTTAGTGATATTTTTGGTTTCTTACTTACCAATTCGACTTGCCTTCATCTCTTGTTAGGTTTATAATATCAATACTCGAACTTATATGCATGTTCAGGGACATCATATTAACTTTCGGTTTGCGCACAAGTCCCGAACTTAGTGATATTTTTGGTTTTGGACCAACCAATTCGACTTGCCTTCATCTCTTGTTAGGTTTATAATATCAATACTCGAACTTATATGCATGTTCAGGGACATCATATTCACTTTCGGTTTGTACCCAAGTCCCGAACTTAGTGATATTTTTGGTTTCTTATCAACCAATTCGACTTGCCTTCATCTCTTGTTAGGTTTATAATATCAATACTCGAACTTATATGCATGTTCAGGGACATCATTTTAACTTTCGGTTTGCACCCAAGTCCCGAACTTAGAGATATTTTTGGTTTTGGACCAACCAATTCGACTTGCCTTCATCTCTTGTTAGGTTTATAATATCAATACTCGAACTTATATGCATGTTCAGGGACATCATATTAACTTTCGGTTTGTACCCAAGTCCCGAACTTAGTGATATTTTTGGTTTTGGACCAACCAATTCGACTTGCCTTCATCTCTTGTTAGGTTTATAATATCAATACTCGAACTTATATGCATGTTCAGGGACATCATATTAACTTTCGGTTTGTACCCAAGTCCCGAACTTAGTGATATTTTTGGTTTCCAACCAACCAATTCGACTTGCCTTCATCTCTTGTTAGGTTTATAATATCAATACTCGAACTTATGTGCATGTTCAGGGACATCATTTTAACTTTCGGTTTGTACCCAAGTCCCGAACTTAGTGATATTTTTGGTTTCTTATCAACCAATTCGACTTGCCTTCATCTCTTGTTAGGTTTATTATATCAATACTCGAACTTATATGCATGTTCAGGGACATCATATTAACTTTCGGTTTGTACCCAAGTCCCGAACTTAGTGATATTTTTGGTTTTGGACCAACCAATTCGACTTGCCTTCATCTCTTGTTAGGTTTATAATATCAATACTCGAACTTATATGCATGTTCAGGGACATCATATTAACTTTCGGTTTGTACCCAAGTCCCGAACTTAGTGATATTTTTGGTTTGCACCCAACCAATTCGACTTGCCTTCATCTCTTGTTAGGTTTATAATATCAATACTCGAACTTATGTGCATGTTCAGGGACATCATTTTAACTTTCGGTTTGTACCCAAGTCCCGAACTTAGTGATATTTTTGGTTTCTTATCAACCAATTCGACTTGCCTTCATCTCTTGTTAGGTTTATTATATCAATACTCGAACTTATATGCATGTTCAGGGACATCATATTAACTTTCGGTTTGTACCCAAGTCCCGAACTTAGTGATATTTTTGGTTTTGGACCAACCAATTCGACTTGCCTTCATCTCTTGTTAGGTTTATAATATCAATACTCGAACTTATATGCATGTTCAGGGACATCATATTAACTTTCGGTTTGTACCCAAGTCCCGAACTTAGTGATATTTTTGGTTTCCAACCAACCAATTCGACTTGCCTTCATCTCTTGTTAGGTTTATAATATCAATACTCGAACTTATGTGCATGTTCAGGGACATCATTTTAACTTTCGGTTTGTACCCAAGTC
This sequence comes from Anopheles maculipalpis, assembly GCF_943734695.1. Classification (NCBI taxonomy): domain Eukaryota; kingdom Metazoa; phylum Arthropoda; class Insecta; order Diptera; family Culicidae; genus Anopheles; species Anopheles maculipalpis. The sequence continues at coordinate 88,389 of NW_026060546.1, read as the reverse complement.
CCGTACTTAGAGATATTTTTGGTTTCGGACCAACCAATTCGACTTGCCTTCATCTCTTGTTAGGTTTATAATATCAATACTCGAACTTATATGCATGTTCAGGGACATCATTTTAACTTTCGGTTTGCGCACAAGTCCCGAACTTAGTGATGTTTTTGGTTTTGGACCAACCAATTCGACTTGCCTTCATCTCTTGTTAGGTTTATAATATCAATACTCGAACTTATATGCATGTTCAGGGACATCATTTTAACTTTCGGTTTGCGCACAAGTCCCGAACTTAGTGATATTTTTGGTTTCTTACCAACCAATTCGACTTGCCTTCATCTCTTGTTAGGTTTATAATATCAATACTCGAACTTATGTGCATGTTCAGGGACATCATTTTAACTTTCGGTTTGTACCCAAGTCCCGAACTTAGTGATATTTTTGGTTTCCAACCAACCAATTCGACTTGCCTTCATCTCTTGTTAGGTTTATAATATCAATACTCGAACTTATATGCATGTTCAGGGACATCATTTTAACTTTCGGTTTGCACCCAAGTCCCGAACTTAGTGATATTTTTGGTTTCTTACTTACCAATTCGACTTGCCTTCATCTCTTGTTAGGTTTATAATATCAATACTCGAACTTATGTGCATGTTCAGGGACATCATTTTAACTTTCGGTTTGTACCCAAGTCCCGAACTTAGAGATATTTTTGGTTTCGGACCAACCAATTCGACTTGCCTTCATCTCTTGTTAGGTTTATAATATCAATACTCGAACTTATATGCATGTTCAGGGACATCATTTTAACTTTCGGTTTGTACCCAAGTCCCGAACTTAGAGATATTTTTGGTTTCTTATCAACCAATTCGACTTGCCTTCATCTCTTGTTAGGTTTATAATATCAATACTCGAACTTATATGCATGTTCAGGGACATCATTTTAACTTTCGGTTTGTACCCAAGTCCCGAACTTAGAGATATTTTTGGTTTCGGACCAACCAATTCGACTTGCCTTCATCTCTTGTTAGGTTTATAATATCAATACTCGAACTTATATGCATGTTCAGGGACATCATTTTAACTTTCGGTTTGCGCACAAGTCCCGAACTTAGTGATGTTTTTGGTTTTGGACCAACCAATTCGACTTGCCTTCATCTCTTGTTAGGTTTATAATATCAATACTCGAACTTATATGCATGTTCAGGGACATCATTTTAACTTTCGGTTTGCGCACAAGTCCCGAACTTAGTGATATTTTTGGTTTCTTACCAACCAATTCGACTTGCCTTCATCTCTTGTTAGGTTTATTATATCAATACTCGAACTTATATGCATGTTCAGGGACATCATTTTAACTTTCGGTTTGTACCCAAGTCCCGAACTTAGTGATATTTTTGGTTTCTTACTTACCAATTCGACTTGCCTTCATCTCTTGTTAGGTTTATAATATCAATACTCGAACTTATATGCATGTTCAGGGACATCATATTAACTTTCGGTTTGCGCACAAGTCCCGAACTTAGTGATATTTTTGGTTTTGGACCAACCAATTCGACTTGCCTTCATCTCTTGTTAGGTTTATAATATCAATACTCGAACTTATATGCATGTTCAGGGACATCATATTCACTTTCGGTTTGTACCCAAGTCCCGAACTTAGTGATATTTTTGGTTTCCAACCAACCAATTCGACTTGCCTTCATCTCTTGTTAGGTTTATAATATCAATACTCGAACTTATATGCATGTTCAGGGACATCATTTTAACTTTCGGTTTGTACCCAAGTCCCGAACTTAGAGATATTTTTGGTTTCTTATCAACCAATTCGACTTGCCTTCATCTCTTGTTAGGTTTATAATATCAATACTCGAACTTATATGCATGTTCAGGGACATCATTTTAACTTTCGGTTTGTACCCAAGTCCCGAACTTAGAGATATTTTTGGTTTCGGACCAACCAATTCGACTTGCCTTCATCTCTTGTTAGGTTTATAATATCAATACTCGAACTTATATGCATGTTCAGGGACATCATTTTAACTTTCGGTTTGTACCCAAGTCCCGAACTTAGAGATATTTTTGGTTTCTTATCAACCAATTCGACTTGCCTTCATCTCTTGTTAGGTTTATAATATCAATACTCGAACTTATATGCATGTTCAGGGACATCATTTTAACTTTCGGTTTGCGCACAAGTCCCGAACTTAGTGATATTTTTGGTTTCTTACCAACCAATTCGACTTGCCTTCATCTCTTGTTAGGTTTATAATATCAATACTCGAACTTATGTGCATGTTCAGGGACATCATTTTAACTTTCGGTTTGTACCCAAGTCCCGAACTTAGTGATATTTTTGGTTTCCAACCAACCAATTCGACTTGCCTTCATCTCTTGTTAGGTTTATAATATCAATACTCGAACTTATATGCATGTTCAGGGACATCATATTAACTTTCGGTTTGTACCCAAGTCCCGAACTTAGTGATATTTTTGGTTTTGGACCAACCAATTCGACTTGCCTTCATCTCTTGTTAGGTTTATAATATCAATACTCGAACTTATATGCATGTTCAGGGACATCATATTAACTTTCGGTTTGTACCCAAGTCCCGAACTTAGTGATATTTTTGGTTTCCAACCAACCAATTCGACTTGCCTTCATCTCTTGTTAGGTTTATAATATCAATACTCGAACTTATGTGCATGTTCAGGGACATCATTTTAACTTTCGGTTTGTACCCAAGTCCCGAACTTAGTGATATTTTTGGTTTCTTATCAACCAATTCGACTTGCCTTCATCTCTTGTTAGGTTTATTATATCAATACTCGAACTTATATGCATGTTCAGGGACATCATATTAACTTTCGGTTTGTACCCAAGTCCCGAACTTAGTGATATTTTTGGTTTTGGACCAACCAATTCGACTTGCCTTCATCTCTTGTTAGGTTTATAATATCAATACTCGAACTTATATGCATGTTCAGGGACATCATATTAACTTTCGGTTTGTACCCAAGTCCCGAACTTAGTGATATTTTTGGTTTCCAACCAACCAATTCGACTTGCCTTCATCTCTTGTTAGGTTTATAATATCAATACTCGAACTTATGTGCATGTTCAGGGACATCATTTTAACTTTCGGTTTGTACCCAAGTCCCGAACTTAGTGATATTTTTGGTTTCTTATCAACCAATTCGACTTGCCTTCATCTCTTGTTAGGTTTATTATATCAATACTCGAACTTATATGCATGTTCAGGGACATCATATTAACTTTCGGTTTGTACCCAAGTCCCGAACTTAGTGATATTTTTGGTTTTGGACCAACCAATTCGACTTGCCTTCATCTCTTGTTAGGTTTATAATATCAATACTCGAACTTATATGCATGTTCAGGGACATCATATTAACTTTCGGTTTGTACCCAAGTCCCGAACTTAGTGATATTTTTGGTTTCCAACCAACCAATTCGACTTGCCTTCATCTCTTGTTAGGTTTATAATATCAATACTCGAACTTATATGCATGTTCAGGGACATCATTTTAACTTTCGGTTTGTACCCAAGTCCCGAACTTAGTGATATTTTTGGTTTCCAACCAACCAATTCGACTTGCCTTCATCTCTTGTTAGGTTTATAATATCAATACTCGAACTTATATGCATGTTCAGGGACATCATTTTAACTTTCGGTTTGCACCCAAGTCCCGAACTTAGTGATATTTTTGGTTTCTTACTTACCAATTCGACTTGCCTTCATCTCTTGTTAGGTTTATAATATCAATACTCGAACTTATGTGCATGTTCAGGGACATCATTTTAACTTTCGGTTTGTACCCAAGTCCCGAACTTAGAGATATTTTTGGTTTCGGACCAACCAATTCGACTTGCCTTCATCTCTTGTTAGGTTTATAATATCAATACTCGAACTTATATGCATGTTCAGGGACATCATTTTAACTTTCGGTTTGTACCCAAGTCCCGAACTTAGAGATATTTTTGGTTTCTTATCAACCAATTCGACTTGCCTTCATCTCTTGTTAGGTTTATAATATCAATACTCGAACTTATATGCATGTTCAGGGACATCATTTTAACTTTCGGTTTGTACCCAAGTCCCAAACTTAGTGATATTTTTGGTTTCTCACCAACCAATTCGACTTGCCTTCATCTCTTGTTAGGTTTATAATATCAATACTCGAACTTATATGCATGTTCAGGGACATCATTTTAACTTTCGGTTTGTACCCAAGTCCCAAACTTAGTGATATTTTTGGTTTCTCACCAACCAAATCGACTTGCCTTCATCTCTTGTTAGGTTTATAATATCAATGCTCGAACTTATATGCATGTTCAGGGACATCATATTAACTTTCGGTTTGTACCCAAGTCCCGAACTTAGTGATATTTTTGGTTTTGGACCAACCAATTCGACTTGCCTTCATCTCTTGTTAGGTTTATAATATCAATACTCGAACTTATATGCATGTTCAGGGACATCATATTAACTTTCGGTTTGTACCCAAGTCCCGAACTTAGAGATATTTTTGGTTTTGGACCAACCAATTCGACTTGCCTTCATCTCTTGTTAGGTTTATAATATCAATACTCGAACTTATATGCATGTTCAGGGACATCATTTTAACTTTCGGTTTGCACCCAAGTCCCGAACTTAGTGATATTTTTGGTTTCTTATCAACCAATTCGACTGCCTTCATCTCTTGTTAGGTTTATAATATCAATACTCGAACTTATATGCATGTTCAGGGACATCATTTTAACTTTCGGTTTGCGCACAAGTCCCGAACTTAGTGATATTTTTGGTTTCTTACCAACCAATTCGACTTGCCTTCATCTCTTGTTAGGTTTATTATATCAATACTCGAACTTATATGCATGTTCAGGGACATCATTTTAACTTTCGGTTTGTACCCAAGTCCCGAACTTAGTGATATTTTTGGTTTCTTACCAACCAATTCGACTTGCCTTCATCTCTTGTTAGGTTTATAATATCAATACTCGAACTTATATGCATGTTCAGGGACATCATATTAACTTTCGGTTTGTACCCAAGTCCCGAACTTAGTGATATTTTTGGTTTCTTACTTACCAATTCGACTTGCCTTCATCTCTTGTTAGGTTTATAATATCAATACTCGAACTTATATGCATGTTCAGGGACATCATTTTAACTTTCGGTTTGTACCCAAGTCCCGAACTTAGAGATATTTTTGGTTTTGGACCAACCAATTCGACTTGCCTTCATCTCTTGTTAGGTTTATAATATCAATACTCGAACTTATATGCATGTTCAGGGACATCATATTAACTTTCGGTTTGTACCCAAGTCCCGAACTTAGTGATATTTTTGGTTTCTTACTTACCAATTCGACTTGCCTTCATCTCTTGTTAGGTTTATAATATCAATACTCGAACTTATATGCATGTTCAGGGACATCATATTCACTTTCGGTTTGTACCCAAGTCCCGAACTTAGTGATATTTTTGGTTTCTTATCAACCAATTCGACTTGCCTTCATCTCTTGTTAGGTTTATAATATCAATACTCGAACTTATATGCATGTTCAGGGACATCATTTTAACTTTCGGTTTGCACCCAAGTCCCGAACTTAGAGATATTTTTGGTTTCTTACTTACCAATTCGACTTGCCTTCATCTCTTGTTAGGTTTATAATATCAATACTCGAACTTATATGCATGTTCAGGGACATCATATTAACTTTTGGTTTGCGCACAAGTCCCGAACTTAGTGATATTTTTGGTTTTGGACCAACCAATTCGACTTGCCTTCATCTCTTGTTAGGTTTATAATATCAATACTCGAACTTATATGCATGTTCAGGGACATCATTTTAACTTTCGGTTTGCACCCAAGTCCCGAACTTAGAGATATTTTTGGTTTCTTACCAACCAATTCGACTTGCCTTCATCTCTTGTTAGGTTTATAATATCAATACTCGAACTTATATGCATGTTCAGGGACATCATTTTAACTTTCGGTTTGCACCCAAGTCCCGAACTTAGAGATATTTTTGGTTTCTTACTTACCAATTCGACTTGCCTTCATCTCTTGTTAGGTTTATAATATCAATACTCGAACTTATATGCATGTTCAGGGACATCATATTCACTTTCGGTTTGTACCCAAGTCCCGAACTTAGTGAAATTTTTGGTTTTGGACCAACCAATTCGACTTGCCTTCATCTCTTGTTAGGTTTATAATATCAATACTCGAACTTATATGCATGTTCAGGGACATCATTTTAACTTTCGGTTTGCACCCAAGTCCCGAACTTAGAGATATTTTTGGTTTCTTACTTACCAATTCGACTTGCCTTCATCTCTTGTTAGGTTTATAATATCAATACTCGAACTTATATGCATGTTCAGGGACATCATTTTAACTTTCGGTTTGCACCCAAGTCCCGAACTTAGAGATATTTTTGGTTTCTTCCTTACCAATTCGACTTGCCTTCATCTCTTGTTAGGTTTATAATATCAATACTCGAACTTATATGCATGTTCAGGGACATCATTTTAACTTTTGGTTTGCACCCAAGTCCCGAACTTAGTGATATTATTGGTTTCTTAACAACCAATTCGACTTGCCTTCATCTCTTGTTAGGTTTATAATATCAATACTCGAACTTATATGCATGTTCAGGGACATCATATTCACTTTCGGTTTGTACCCAAGTCCCGAACTTAGTGATATTTTTGGTTTCTTAACAACCAATTCGACTTGCCTTCATCTCTTGTTATGTTTATAATATCAATACTCGAACTTATATGCATGTTCAGGGACATCATATTCACTTTCGGTTTGTACCCAAGTCCCGAACTTAGTGAAATTTTTGGTTTTGGACCAACCAATTCGACTTGCCTTCATCTCTTGTTAGGTTTATAATATCAATACTCGAACTTATATGCATGTTCAGGGACATCATTTTAACTTCCGGTTTGCACCCAAGTCCCGAACTTAGAGATATTTTTGGTTTTGGACCAACCAATTCGACTTGCCTTCATCTCTTGTTAGGTTTATAATATCAATACTCGAACTTATATGCATGTTCAGGGACATCATTTTAACTTTTGGTTTGCACCCAAGTCCCGAACTTAGAGATATTTTTGGTTTCGGACCAACCAATTCGACTTGCCTTCATCTCTTGTTAGGTTTATAATATCAATACTCGAACTTATATGCATGTTCAGGGACATCATTTTAACTTTTGGTTTGCACCCAAGTCCCGAACTTAGAGATATTTTTGGTTTCTTACTTACCAATTCGACTTGCCTTCATCTCTTGTTAGGTTTATAATATCAATACTCGAACTTATATGCATGTTCAGGGACATCATTTTAACTTTCGGTTTGCACCCAAGTCCCGAACTTAGAGATATTTTTGGTTTTGGACCAACCAATTCGACTTGCCTTCATCTCTTGTTAGGTTTATAATATCAATACTCGAACTTATATGCATGTTCAGGGACATCATTTTAACTTTCGGTTTGCACCCAAGTCCCGAACTTAGAGATATTTTTGGTTTCTTCCTTACCAATTCGACTTGCCTTCATCTCTTGTTAGGTTTATAATATCAATACTCGAACTTATATGCATGTTCAGGGACATCATTTTAACTTTCGGTTTGCACCCAAGTCCCGAACTTAGAGATATTTTTGGTTTCTCACCAACCAATTCGACTTGCCTTCATCTCTTGTTAGGTTTATAATATCAATACTCGAACTTATATGCATGTTCAGGGACATCATTTTAACTTTCGGTTTGTACCCAAGTCCCGAACTTAGAGATATTTTTGGTTTCTTATCAACCAATTCGACTTGCCTTCATCTCTTGTTAGGTTTATAATATCAATACTCGAACTTATATGCATGTTCAGGGACATCATATTAACTTTTGGTTTGCGCACAAGTCCCGAACTTAGTGATATTTTTGGTTTCCGACCAACCAATTCGACTTGCCTTCATCTCTTGTTAGGTTTATAATATCAATACTCGAACTTATATGCATGTTCAGGGACATCATTTTAACTTTCGGTTTGCACCCAAGTCCCGAACTTAGAGATATTTTTGGTTTCGGACCAACCAATTCGACTTGCCTTCATCTCTTGTTAGGTTTATAATATCAATACTCGAACTTATATGCATGTTCAGGGACATCATTTTAACTTTCGGTTTGCACCCAAGTCCCGAACTTAGAGATATTTTTGGTTTCGGACCAACCAATTCGACTTGCCTTCATCTCTTGTTAGGTTTATAATATCAATACTCGAACTTATATGCATGTTCAGGGACATCATTTTAACTTTCGGTTTGCACCCAAGTCCCGAACTTAGAGATATTTTTGGTTTCGGACCAACCAATTCGACTTGCCTTCATCTCTTGTTAGGTTTATAATATCAATACTCGAACTTATATGCATGTTCAGGGACATCATATTAACTTTTGGTTTGCGCACAAGTCCCGAACTTAGTGATATTTTTGGTTTTGGACCAACCAATTCGACTTGCCTTCATCTCTTGTTAGGTTTATAATATCAATACTCGAACTTATATGCATGTTCAGGGACATCATATTAACTTTTGGTTTGCGCACAAGTCCCGAACTTAGAGATATTTTTGGTTTTGGACCAACCAATTCGACTTGCCTTCATCTCTTGTTAGGTTTATAATATCAATACTCGAACTTATATGCATGTTCAGGGACATCATTTTAACTTTCGGTTTGCACCCAAGTCCCGAACTTAGAGATATTTTTGGTTTCGGACCAACCAATTCGACTTGCCTTCATCTCTTGTTAGGTTTATAATATCAATACTCGAACTTATATGCATGTTCAGGGACATCATTTTAACTTTCGGTTTGCACCCAAGTCCCGAACTTAGAGATATTTTTGGTTTCGGACCAACCAATTCGACTTGCCTTCATCTCTTGTTAGGTTTATAATATCAATACTCGAACTTATATGCATGTTCAGGGACATCATATTAACTTTTGGTTTGCGCACAAGTCCCGAACTTAGTGATATTTTTGGTTTTGGACCAACCAATTCGACTTGCCTTCATCTCTTGTTAGGTTTATAATATCAATACTCGAACTTATATGCATGTTCAGGGACATCATTTTAACTTTCGGTTTGTACCCAAGTCCCGAACTTAGAGATATTTTTGGTTTTGGACCAACCAATTCGACTTGCCTTCATCTCTTGTTAGGTTTATAATATCAATACTCGAACTTATATGCATGTTCAGGGACATCATTTTAACTTTCGGTTTGCACCCAAGTCCCGAACTTAGAGATATTTTTGGTTTCGGACCAACCAATTCGACTTGCCTTCATCTCTTGTTAGGTTTATAATATCAATACTCGAACTTATATGCATGTTCAGGGACATCATTTTAACTTTCGGTTTGCACCCAAGTCCCGAACTTAGAGATATTTTTGGTTTCTCACCAACCAATTCGACTTGCCTTCATCTCTTGTTAGGTTTATAATATCAATACTCGAACTTATATGCATGTTCAGGGACATCATTTTAACTTTCGGTTTGTACCCAAGTCCCGAACTTAGAGATATTTTTGGTTTCTTATCAACCAATTCGACTTGCCTTCATCTCTTGTTAGGTTTATAATATCAATACTCGAACTTATATGCATGTTCAGGGACATCATATTAACTTTTGGTTTGCGCACAAGTCCCGAACTTAGAGATATTTTTGGTTTCTTACCAACCAATTCGACTTGCCTTCATCTCTTGTTAGGTTAACAAAATTTTTAATGCAATAGCATGTATTTTGTGAGTTTATGTCCGAGGGATTTAAGTACCGGACTTAGAAAAATTTTTGAAGTCCAAACATTCAATTTGGACTCCATACTCCATTGCTCCTCTAAGAGGTACCTAGTACCCCGTAGCGAAGCAACCGTCACGTTTGAACTTTCCACTAGGAGGTGCAGCCATCACTCGACATGTTAATCATTATCACCCCATACTACTCTCTATATCCGGATACGGCGCTAACCCGATTGCTTGCCCCGACAGCAATCGACCCACTCGTAAGCGGGTTACCCGTAGGTAAGTCAACGATGCGTATTGCCCCCTTCAAGCAAACCGATCATCACTCCGTGGAGGAGTAATGACGGACCCGTACCGGTATCAACTGCATATGATCAACATTCTTATGAACCCACACACTCTTCGCTTATATGCTCAGTAACATTTCAATTCTCTCTCTGTCTTTCGTTTTCCAACTCATTCATCGTGCATACTGAACACACCCGGAAAGGTGCGACAGTACACACGAATACACCACCAAGCATGGGTCGCCTGAGAGGATCGATGCGAACGCATCTCTACAACTCGCAGCTCCCAGCCTGAAGTCCCGTCGTTTGCGGGCGGTCGGTAGGCATCGAAACTAGTCAAGTCCACGGTCGGCGAGGTCAGCTGCCACCAGTGTTCCCTATGGTCAGGTACTAACACGTGCGGTGCGACCCTGCGCGATGCGGCCAAGTCTAGAAGCGGGGATGAGGCGCCAGGCTGCGAGGCAGCGCCAGCGTATCTCGGAGGGTTGTTAGGCCCGCTAGCTTACGATTGCCTATGGGGGTTTGAAGCGCTATCAGCTCGGATTGGTTACGACCTTAGAGGCGTTCAGGCATAATCCAGCGGACGTAGCGTCATACCAAAGTCCGGTCGAACTAGTATTGAGCCAGTGGTCCGTACCTGTGGTTCCTCTCGTACTGCACAGGAATTCCGTTAAGATAGCACAAATGCACACACCAGTAGGGTAAAACTAACCTGTCTCACGACGGTCTAAACCCAGCTCACGTTCCCTTGAAAGGGTGAACAATCCTACGCTTTGGGAATTTTGCTTCACAATGATAGGAAGAGCCGACATCGAAGGATCAAAAAGTCACGTCGCTATGAACGCTTGGCGACCACAAGCCAGTTATCCCTGTAGTGGCGTTTGACATCTCGAGGCGAACGGACGTGCTCCCGTACAGCTCCGCGTTGGCGACAAAAAATTTGGTGTAAAAAGTGATAAATGCGTGTGAATTCCAGCGATAAACGATAAAAGACGTTGCTTTAAGTGTTTGCAAAGCGAAAGAACGCTATTTGAACACGATTTAGTGAGGCAAACAAGTGCGCAAAGTGCCCCCATACACTTTGTATGGGGAACCTCAAAGCCTCAAAACGGCAAAAGTGGGCGAAAAAATCGCAAAAAAAAGTGGACGCTAGTGCGCATAAGTGCGATTAAATTCGTTTTCCAGCACCGGAGAGTGGATTTCTTGTGAAAAAAGGCGGAAAACAACCAGTGAACCGGCGAGTGAAAAGCGCGCATCGAGTGGCGTCGTGTGTGTCGTGGCGTGTGTATGTGCGTCATCCATCACACGAAGCGTTTATAGCCGAGACACCGACCAGCGCCATCTCTTGCATTTCGTGGGAGCTTTCGCTGGTGGCGCCACCCGCGGACAGTAGTGGAACCGCACATCCAAGACACGCACCACCTCCCCCTGACGACAGCAGCACCACCAGCGGCCGGTGACGGCACTGCTTAGCCGGGACACCCAAGGCGTTACGGGGCGTTACGGTCCCAAAAGTGCGGATTGCATAGTTCTTCGGCGCTTATCGCACAGGGACCGGGAACGGTGAAACGGGAGACTTCAACGCGACGGCAGACCACTAACCGGATTTTCGAACGGATTTTGGAAACAACCACGGAAATTTCGATGGAGGGGCGGGTGCTACGCTCCGGTTCGCGAATGAGGTCCACTCCCGGGGGATGGTCGGCCAACCCTTCCCCACCTCCTTCCCCAGTGTCACCACGGTCGGAGGGATCAGTGGAGGCAGTAGTATTGTCGGAGGACGAAGAGGACGCTGAGTTCTCCGATGCCTTCGTCCTGGAGCAGACGGTGGTGGCGTTGGAGGCAGCGGTACCGGAGGCACCTGCACCTACGCCAGCATCTACATCGGCGAACCCTGAGGGCGAGGATACGTCCGTGTTGGCGCTTCAGCACAAGATGCTGGAAAGCCTGGTGAAGCAGGTGGAGACGCTGACAGAACAGCTGCGTCTCAGCCGAGAGCGCGAGGTGGCTCTGCAATGCACGCTGGAGGCACTGCAGGAGGGCATGCGCTCTCTGACTGCTCTGCATGCGTCGGTGCAGCCTGGTGGCCAGGGCAGCGCTCGTACAAAGCGCAGCCGCAATCAGCGTAGCCAGGCTAAGCGGAGGTCGCAGCAGCAGCGGCAGCAGCAGCAGCAGCAGCAGCAGCAGCAGCAGCAGCAGCAGCAGCAGCAACAGCAGCAGCAGCAGCAGCAGCAGCAGCAGCAGCAGCAGCAGCAGCAGCAGCAGCAGCAGCAGCGTAGCCAGCAGCAGCAGCAGCCGCAGCAGCAGCAGCAGCAGCAGCAGCAGCAGTGTAGCCAGCAGCAGCAGCAGCAGCAGCAGCAGCAGCAGCAGCAGCAGCAGCAGCAGCAGCAACGCCAGCAGCAGCAGCAGCAGCAGCAGCCACAGCAACAGCTGCTCTGGACGACGGTGGTGAAAGGCCGCTCGTCCAAGCGGCAATGCCACCTGCCGCAGCAGCAGCAGCAGCAGCAACAGCAGCAGCGAGGCGAACGTTACGTGCCACCGCAGCTTCGCACATTGCAGCAGCAGCAGCAGCAGCGACAGCAGCAGCAGCAGCAGCAGCGTCAGCAACAGCCGAAGACTACGTCAGGACCGTCGATTCGGCAAGCGCGAAGCCGTCCCGACGCCATCGAGGTGACCCCAGGGGAGGGACAGACCTGGACAGAGGTCTACCGGGCCGTGCGCTCGTCGGCAGAGTTGGCCCACCTCAGCGAGGTCCTGGGAGTCGGACGACGAACTACCCGCTCGCGACTTGTGATGGACCTGCCGGAGGGGGCGAACTCGGGGGAGATCTTCTCCGCCGTAAAGGCGTTCTGCGACGCAGCGACCCCCGCGATTCGCTGTCGACTGATCACAGAAAGGGCTGCACTTCGCGTTGATTATATCGACCCTTTAGCGCTGGCGACAGAGGTGGCGGAGGCACTTTCGGCCCTTGCAGGCGAGACCATCTGCGAGGAGGAGGTGCGCCTGATGGAGAACTACAACGGGACGCAGGTGGCGCGCGTTCGGGTGCCGGAGAGGATGGCAGAGAAGCTGGTGGGCAAGTGCGTCAAGGTGAGCTTCACCTTGTGCCCGATCAGCCGAGTACTGCAGACGACCGAACGGCAGCCGAGATGCTTCCGTTGTCTGGAGATCGGCCACCGGAGGGCGAAGTGCAGGAGCGAGGCCGACCGCACGGACGCCTGCATTCGCTGCGGGAAGCCGGGTCATCGGGCGATGCACTGCCAGGAGGATCCGTGTTGCGCCAGGTGCAAGGGTCCTCACCCGGTGGGCCATCCGACCTGCCGGCAACACTGAAGGTCCTACAGATCAACCTTGGGCGGAGCCGGTCAGCACAGGACCTGATGCTGCAGACGGCTAGGGAGCTTGGAGTGCAGGTCGTGCTTGCTTGCGAGCTCTACCGGCCACCAAGATCCAACCCGAGATGGGCATATGATGAAGCGGAAAGCGTAGCGGTGATTGCCACTGGCACCTTCCCCATCCAGCGACTATGGGGATCGTCGTCGCCAGGGCTAGTTGTAGCCACCATTGCAGGCATAACATTCGCCAGCTGCTACGCTTCGCCCAACAACACCAGCGGGGCCGACTTTGTCAGCTACCTTGAGGCGGTGGAGATGTCGCTGATCGGACACACGACGGTAGTCCTTGCCGGGGACTTTAACGCGTGGAGCCAGGACTGGGGTAGTGCCCGTACGTCACGGAGGGGAGAAGACCTGAAGAGCGTCGTAGACCATTTGGGGCTCCGGACGCTTAACAGCGGTAATGTACCCACGTTCAAGGGTAACGGCGTGGCACGACCAAGCATAGTGGACGTAACCTTCTCCAGCCACACTATTGCGCGCCCCGATTCCTGGCGGGTAAGTCCGCGGTTCTCCGACAGCGACCACTCCTACCTGGAGTTTCAGGTGGGTCTTCCGGGAGATGGCACGCAACACCACCGTAGGCAACGACATCAGCCGCCGAACTACAACATCGGCACGGCCAGGCATGCCGGTACCCGGTGGAAAACTGCGCAGTTTGACAGCTCCTGCTTCGCCACCGCCCTTTCCATCGGACGGTTCGAGCTGGCGCAGACACCGGAAGACCTGGTCGGCGGGCTAACTGCAGCGTGCGACGGCACAATGGAGCGGGTGCATGGGGCGACCTTCCACCAAGCGCCGAGGATGTACTGGTGGACACCCGAGATCGACCGGCTGAGGGAGGTGTGCGAAGCTGCAGAACGGCGACGTCGCAGCGCCCCGCCTGATGAGCGCCTCGCGCTGACCGCCCAGCTCCTGAGCTCGCGGAGGATGCTGGCGAGCGAGATCCAGCGCAGCAAGGATCGCTGCATGCAGGAGCTCATTGACGGGGTGGAGAACGATGTATTCGGGCTCGGGTACAAGGTGGTGCTGGCCAAGCTGCGCAGTCGCGCACCACCTGAAACCGACCGAGCAGTACTCCAGCCGATCGTTGACGCACTTTTCCCGACGCACCCTCCGTTCGATTGGCCTACCATCGCAGCCGAGGGCGACACGGAGGAGGTCCGGCCGGTCACGCAGGACGAGGTGTTGGCCGTTGCAGCCAGGATGGCATCGTCCAAGGCGCCAGGACTCGACGGCATCCCCAACGCGGCGGTGAAGACCGCGATCCGAGAGCACCCGGAGGTCTTCACCCGGGTGTTCAACGACCTGTTGCGGCGGGGAGAGTTTCCGACACCATGGAAGGCGGCCCGGCTGGTGCTAATCCCGAAGCCAGGCAAACCCCCTGGCGAGCCATCGTCGTGGCGGCCGCTGCTGATGCTGGGTGCAGTCCCGAAGGTGTTCGAGCGGATTATCCTCGACCGCCTGAACGAGCACCTGGAGGACAGCAGTGCACCCCGCTTGTCGCCCGAGCAGTATGGTTTTCGCCGCGGACGATCGACGGTGCAGGCCATCCAGCGGGTCGTCGAGCGAGGCCTGTACGCGAGGACGTTCCACCGCACCAATGGCAGAGACCCTCGCTGCCTGATGGTGGCATCTCTGGACGTGCGGAACGCCTTTAACTCGGCCAGCTGGACGGCGATTGCAGCAGCTCTCCAGCGGATGAGCGTACCGTCAGCGCTCCAGCGAGTCTTGCGCAGCTACTTCTCGGGACGGGAGCTGCTTTTCGAGACCGCCGAGGGACCAGTTCGCAGGACAGTCACGGCAGGCGTACCACAGGGCTCTATACTAGGGCCGACCCTGTGGAACGTCATGTATGATGGTGTGCTGCGGCTGACGCTGCCGGACGGTGCGGAAGCGATCGGCTTCGCGGACGATTTGGTCGTTCTGGCGGGAGGAGCGACACCACAGGCGGCAGCGGAACTGGCTGAGCAGGCGATTGGCATCATCAACTCGTGGATGGCAGCACATCATCTGGAGCTTGCTCCGGCCAAGACCGAGTTGGTAATGATGTCCACGATGCGGAGGGCGAACACGCAGGCGCCGGTGACCATCGCGGGCGTGCAGAGGATGCCAACACGGACGATTAAGTACCTTGGGGTCATGCTGGAGGACCACCTGTCTTGGAATGCCCACGTCGAGTGCGTCTCCGCAAAAGCACTCCGTGTGGCACAGGCGGTATCCCGGTTGATGCGGAACCACAGCGGCCCCAAGGGTGCTAAACGACGATTGCTCGCGTCAGTCGTGGACTCGACGCTGCGGTACGCTGCTCCAGTGTGGCACGAGGCAGTTCGCACTCAACGGAACCGCAGGAGGTTGAACCGGGTGCAGGGCCTCTACGCGAGAC
>NW_026060546.1:57500-62500 GCF_943734695.1 Anopheles maculipalpis | reverse complement strand
ATTTTCGTCTCCTGCACCGCCATGCAACTTTGATGGTCGGGTAACTTTCGCTATTTAATGTCGGAGATCACTTTTCATGATTAATAATGCATCCTGAGACCGTTTTACTCAAAGTTAGAGCAAAAAAATTTTTTGTCCAAAAATCTTCCGTCGGTCATACCGGTACCCATGTCCTATGACTTGTACCAAGTTGTGAAGGGTACATTTTGACAAAAATCCAAAAAAATCATTAAAAAGTCGCTATTGCTTATTGCATTCAGCATCGTTAGACGACTCTTATATGCCTTGGATGACCACTGTCTGATGATTATTTTAGCTTTTATGCCAAAATTTTGATTTCGTGTCTTACGTCCCTACATTAGACGACCTTGGATTTTCTTCTCCCACACCGCCATACAACTTTGATGGTCGGGTAACTTTCGCTATTTACTGTCGGAGATCACTTTTCGTGATTAATAATGCATCCTGACACCGTTTTACTCAAAGTTAGAGCAAAAAAATTTTTTGTCCAAAAATCTTCCGTCGGTCATACCGGTACCCATGTCCTATGACTTGTACCAAGTTGTGAAGGGTACATTTTGACAAAAATCCAAAAAAATCATTAAAAAGTCGCTATTGCTTATTGCATTCAGCATCGTTAGACGACTCTTATATGCCTTGGATGACCACTGTCTGATGATTATTTTAGCTTTTATGCCAAAATTTTGATTTCGTGTCTTACGTCCCTACATTAGACGACCTTGGATTTTCTTCTCCCACACCGCCATGCAACTTTGATGGTCGGGTAACTTTCGCTATTTACGGTCGGAGATCACTTTTCGTGATTAATAATGCATCCTGAGACCGTTTTACTCAAAGTTAGAGCAAAAAAATTTTTTGTCCAAAAATCTTCCGTCGGTCATACCGGTACCCATGTCCTATGACTTGTACCAAGTTGTGAAGGGTAAATTTTGACAAAAATCCAAAAAAATCATTAAAAAGTCGCTATTGCTTATTGCATTCAGCATCGTTAGACGACTCTAATATGCCTTGGATGACCACTGTCTGATGATTATTTTAGCTTTTATGCCAAAATTTTGATTTCGTGTCTTACGTCCCTACATTAGACGACCTTGGATTTTCGTCTCCTGCACCGCCATGCAACTTTGATGGTCGGGTGACTTTTGCTATTTACCGTCGGAGATCACTTTTCATGCTTAAAAAAGCATCCTGACACAGTTTTACTCAAAGTTAGAGTCAAAAAAATTTTTGTCAAAAAATCTTCCGTCGGTCATACCGATACCCATGTCCTATAACTTGTACCAAGTTGTGAAGGGTAAATTTTGACAAAAATCCAAAAAAATCATTAAAAAGTCGCTATTGCTTATTGCATTCAGCATCGTTAGACGACTCTTATATGCCTTGGATGACCACTGTCTGATGATTACTTAAGCTTTTATGCCAAAATTTTGATTTCGTGTCTTACGTCCCTACATTAGACGACCTTGGATTTTCGTCTCCTGCACCGCCATGCAACTTTGATGGTCGGGTAACTTTCGCTATTTACTGTCGGAGATCACTTTTCATGATTAATAATGCATCCTGAGACCGTTTTACTCAAAGTTAGAGCAAAAAAATTTTTTGTCCAAAAATCTTCCGTCGGTCATACCGGTACCCATGTCCTATGACTTGTACCAAGTTGTGAAGGGTACATTTTGACAAAAATCCAAAAAAATCATTAAAAAGTCGCTATTGCTTATTGCATTCAGCATCGTTAGACGACTCTTATATGCCTTGGATGACCACTGTCTGATGATTATTTTAGATTTTATGCCAAAATTTTGATTTCGTGTCTTACGTCCCTACATTAGACGACCTTGGACTTTCGTCTCCTACACCGCCATGCAACTTTGATGGTCGGGTAACTTTCGCTATTTACTGTCGGAGATCACTTTTCGTGATTAATAATGCATCCTGACACCGTTTTACTCAAAGTTAGAGTAAAAAAATTTTTTGTCCAAAAATCTTCCGTCGGTCATACCGGTACCCATGTCCTATGACTTGTACCAAGTTGTGAAGGGTACATTTTGACAAAAATCCAAAAAAATCATTAAAAAGTCGCTATTGCTTATTGCATTCAGCATCGTTAGACGACTCTAATATGCCTTGGATGACCACTGTCTGATGATTATTTTAGCTTTTATGCCAAAATTTTGATTTCGTGTCTTACGTCCCTACATTAGACGACCTTGGATTTTCGTCTCCTGCACCGCCATGCAACTTTGATGGTCGGGTAACTTTCGCTATTTACTGTCGGAGATCACTTTTCATGATTAATAATGCATCCTGAGACCGTTTTACTCAAAGTTAGAGCAAAAAAATTTTTTGTCCAAAAATCTTCCGTCGGTCATACCGGTACCCATGTCCTATGACTTGTACCAAGTTGTGAAGGGTACATTTTGACAAAAATCCAAAAAAATCTTTAAAAAGTCGCTATTGCTTATTGCATTCAGCATCGTTAGACGACTCTTATATGCCTTGGATGACCACTGTCTGATGATTATTTTAGATTTTATGCCAAAATTTTGATTTCGTGTCTTACGTCCCTACATTAGACGACCTTGGATTTTCTTCTCCCACACCGCCATACAACTTTGATGGTCGGGTGATTTTTGCTATTTACTGTCGGTGTTCACTTTTCGTGGTTAAATATGTATTCTGAGACAGTTTTACTCAAAGTTAGAGAAAAAAATTTTCTTCTCAAAAAATCCCCCGAAACCAATGTCTTATACATTGTACCAGGTTATGAGGCGCACCTGTGTGTGAAGAGTTCTTCGTGTGGTTTATAGACATTTCAGGCACTTGGTATATATTTTTGGTTTCTTACCAACCAATTCGACTTGCCTTCATCTCTTGTTAGGTTTATAATATCAATACTCGAACTTATATGCATGTTCAGGGACATCATTTTAACTTTCGGTTTGCACCCAAGTCCCGAACTTAGAGATATTTTTGGTTTTGGACCAACCAATTCGACTTGCCTTCATCTCTTGTTAGGTTTATAATATCAATACTCGAACTTATATGCATGTTCAGGGACATCATATTAACTTTCGGTTTGTACCCAAGTCCCGAACTTAGTGATATTTTTGGTTTCCGACCAACCAATTCGACTTGCCTTCATCGCTTGTTAGGTTTATAATATCAATACTCGAACTTATATGCATGTTCAGGGACATCATTTTAACTTTCGGTTTGTACCCAAGTCCCGAACTTAGTGATATTTTTGGTTTCCAACCAACCAATTCGACTTGCCTTCATCTCTTGTTAGGTTTATAATATCAATACTCGAACTTATATGCATGTTCAGGGACATCATATTAACTTTCGGTTTGTACCCAAGTCCCGAACTTAGTGATATTTTTGGTTTCCGACCAACCAATTCGACTTGCCTTCATCTCTTGTTAGGTTTATAATATCAATACTCGAACTTATATGCATGTTCAGGAACATCATTTTAACTTTCGGTTTGCACCCAAGTCCCGAACTTAGAGATATTTTTGGTTTTGGACCAACCAATTCGACTTGCCTTCATCTCTTGTTAGGTTTATAATATCAATACTCGAACTTATATGCATGTTCAGGGACATCATATTAACTTTCGGTTTGTACCCAAGTCCCGAACTTAGTGATATTTTTGGTTTCCGACCAACCAATTCGACTTGCCTTCATCGCTTGTTAGGTTTATAATATCAATACTCGAACTTATATGCATGTTCAGGGACATCATTTTAACTTTCGGTTTGTACCCAAGTCCCGAACTTAGTGATATTTTTGGTTTCCAACCAACCAATTCGACTTGCCTTCATCTCTTGTTAGGTTTATAATATCAATACTCGAACTTATATGCATGTTCAGGGACATCATATTAACTTTCGGTTTGTACCCAAGTCCCGAACTTAGAGATATTTTTGGTTTCTTACTTACCAATTCGACTTGCCTTCATCTCTTGTTAGGTTTATAATATCAATACTCGAACTTATATGCATGTTCAGGGACATCATATTAACTTTCGGTTTGCACCCAAGTCCCGAACTTAGTGATATTTTTGGTTTCTTACCAACCAATTCGACTTGCCTTCATCTCTTGTTAGGTTTATAATATCAATACTCGAACTTATATGCATGTTCAGGGACATCATTTTAACTTTCGGTTTGCACCCAAGTCCCGAACTTAGAGATATTTTTGGTTTCTTACTTACCAATTCGACTTGCCTTCATCTCTTGTTAGGTTTATAATATCAATACTCGAACTTATATGCATGTTCAGGGACATCATATTCACTTTCGGTTTGCACCCAAGTCCCGAACTTAGTGATATTTTTGGTTTCTTACCAACCAATTCGACTTGCCTTCATCTCTTGTTAGGTTTATAATATCAATACTCGAACTTATATGCATGTTCAGGGACATCATTTTAACTTTCGGTTTGCACCCAAGTCCCGAACTTAGAGATATTTTTGGTTTTGGACCAACCAATTCGACTTGCCTTCATCTCTTGTTAGGTTTATAATATCAATACTCGAACTTATATGCATGTTCAGGGACATCATATTAACTTTCGGTTTGCACCCAAGTCCCGAACTTAGAGATATTTTTGGTTTCTTACTTACCAATTCGACTTGCCTTCATCTCTTGTTAGGTTTATAATATCAATACTCGAACTTATATGCATGTTCAGGGACATCATTTTAACTTTCGGTTTGCACCCAAGTCCCGAACTTAGTGATATTTTTGGTTTCTTACTTACCAATTCGACTTGCCTTCATCTCTTGTTAGGTTTATAATATCAATACTCGAACTTATATGCATGTTCAGGGACATCATTTTAACTTTCGGTTTGCACCCAAGTCCCGAACTTAGAGATATTTTTGGTTTCTTACTTACCAATTCGACTTGCCTTCATCTCTTGTTAGGTTTATAATATCAATACTCGAACTTATATGCATGTTCAGGGACATC
>NW_026060546.1:27500-47500 GCF_943734695.1 Anopheles maculipalpis | reverse complement strand
CACTTTTCATGCTTAAAAATGCATCCTGACACAGTTTTACTCAAAGTTAGAGTCAAAAAAATTTTTGTCAAAAAATCTTCCGTCGGTCATACCGATACCCATGTCCTATAACTTGTACCAAGTTGTGAAGGGTAAATTTTGACAAAAATCCAAAAAAATCATTAAAAAGTCGCTATTGCTTATTGCATTCAGCATCGTTAGACGACTCTTATATGCCTTGGATGACCACTGTCTGATGATTACTTAAGCTTTTATGCCAAAATTTTGATTTCGTGTCTTACGTCCCTACATTAGACGACCTTGGATTTTCGTCTCCTGCACCGCCATGCAACTTTGATGGTCGGGTAACTTTCGCTATTTAATGTCGGAGATCACTTTTCATGATTAATAATGCATCCTGAGACCGTTTTACTCAAAGTTAGAGCAAAAAAATTTTTTGTCCAAAAATCTTCCGTCGGTCATACCGGTACCCATGTCCTATGACTTGTACCAAGTTGTGAAGGGTACATTTTGACAAAAATCCAAAAAAATCATTAAAAAGTCGCTATTGCTTATTGCATTCAGCATCGTTAGACGACTCTTATATGCCTTGGATGACCACTGTCTGATGATTATTTTAGCTTTTATGCCAAAATTTTGATTTCG
Source organism: Anopheles maculipalpis (assembly GCF_943734695.1). Taxonomy (NCBI): domain Eukaryota; kingdom Metazoa; phylum Arthropoda; class Insecta; order Diptera; family Culicidae; genus Anopheles; species Anopheles maculipalpis. The sequence goes on along the minus strand of NW_026060546.1, from coordinate 46,855 downwards.
TGTCTTACGTCCCTACATTAGACGACCTTGGATTTTCGTCTCCTGCACCGCCATGCAACTTTGATGGTCGGGTAACTTTCGCTATTTACTGTCGGAGATCACTTTTCATGATTAATAATGCATCCTGAGACCGTTTTACTCAAAGTTAGAGCAAAAAAATTTTTTGTCCAAAAATCTTCCGTCGGTCATACCGGTACCCATGTCCTATGACTTGTACCAAGTTGTGAAGGGTACATTTTGACAAAAATCCAAAAAAATCTTTAAAAAGTCGCTATTGCTTATTGCATTCAGCATCGTTAGACGACTCTTATATGCCTTGGATGACCACTGTCTGATGATTATTTTAGATTTTATGCCAAAATTTTGATTTCGTGTCTTACGTCCCTACATTAGACGACCTTGGATTTTCGTCTCCTGCACCGCCATGAAACTTTGATGGTCGGGTAACTTTCGCTATTTACTGTCGGAGATCACTTTTCATGATTAATAATGCATCCTGAGACCGTTTTACTCAAAGTTAGAGCAAAAAAATTTTTTGTCCAAAAATCTTCCGTCGGTCATACCGGTACCCATGTCCTATGACTTGTACCAAGTTGTGAAGGGTACATTTTGACAAAAATCCAAAAAAATCATTAAAAAGTCGCTATTGCTTATTGCATTCAGCATCGTTAGATGACTCTTATATGCCTTGGATGACCACTGTCTGATGATTACTTAAGCTTTTATGCCAAAATTTTGATTTCGTGTCTTACGTCCCTACATTAGACGACCTTGGATTTTCGTCTCCTGCACCGCCATGCAACTTTGATGGTCGGGTAACTTTCGCTATTTAATGTCGGAGATCACTTTTCATGATTAATAATGCATCCTGAGACCGTTTTACTCAAAGTTAGAGCAAAAAAATTTTTTGTCCAAAAATCTTCCGTCGGTCATACCGGTACCCATGTCCTATGACTTGTACCAAGTTGTGAAGGGTACATTTTGACAAAAATCCAAAAAAATCATTAAAAAGTCGCTATTGCTTATTGCATTCAGCATCGTTAGACGACTCTTATATGCCTTGGATGACCACTGTCTGATGATTATTTTAGCTTTTATGCCAAAATTTTGATTTCGTGTCTTACGTCCCTACATTAGACGACCTTGGATTTTCTTCTCCCACACCGCCATACAACTTTGATGGTCGGGTAACTTTCGCTATTTACTGTCGGAGATCACTTTTCGTGATTAATAATGCATCCTGACACCGTTTTACTCAAAGTTAGAGCAAAAAAATTTTTTGTCCAAAAATCTTCCGTCGGTCATACCGGTACCCATGTCCTATGACTTGTACCAAGTTGTGAAGGGTACATTTTGACAAAAATCCAAAAAAATCATTAAAAAGTCGCTATTGCTTATTGCATTCAGCATCGTTAGACGACTCTTATATGCCTTGGATGACCACTGTCTGATGATTATTTTAGCTTTTATGCCAAAATTTTGATTTCGTGTCTTACGTCCCTACATTAGACGACCTTGGATTTTCTTCTCCCACACCGCCATGCAACTTTGATGGTCGGGTAACTTTCGCTATTTACGGTCGGAGATCACTTTTCGTGATTAATAATGCATCCTGAGACCGTTTTACTCAAAGTTAGAGCAAAAAAATTTTTTGTCCAAAAATCTTCCGTCGGTCATACCGGTACCCATGTCCTATGACTTGTACCAAGTTGTGAAGGGTAAATTTTGACAAAAATCCAAAAAAATCATTAAAAAGTCGCTATTGCTTATTGCATTCAGCATCGTTAGACGACTCTAATATGCCTTGGATGACCACTGTCTGATGATTATTTTAGCTTTTATGCCAAAATTTTGATTTCGTGTCTTACGTCCCTACATTAGACGACCTTGGATTTTCGTCTCCTGCACCGCCATGCAACTTTGATGGTCGGGTGACTTTTGCTATTTACCGTCGGAGATCACTTTTCATGCTTAAAAAAGCATCCTGACACAGTTTTACTCAAAGTTAGAGTCAAAAAAATTTTTGTCAAAAAATCTTCCGTCGGTCATACCGATACCCATGTCCTATAACTTGTACCAAGTTGTGAAGGGTAAATTTTGACAAAAATCCAAAAAAATCATTAAAAAGTCGCTATTGCTTATTGCATTCAGCATCGTTAGACGACTCTTATATGCCTTGGATGACCACTGTCTGATGATTATTTTAGCTTTTATGCCAAAATTTTGATTTCGTGTCTTACGTCCCTACATTAGACGACCTTGGATTTTCGTCTCCTGCACCGCCATGCAACTTTGATGGTCGGGTAACTTTCGCTATTTACTGTCGGAGATCACTTTTCATGATTAATAATGCATCCTGAGACCGTTTTACTCAAAGTTAGAGCAAAAAAATTTTTTGTCCAAAAATCTTCCGTCGGTCATACCGGTACCCATGTCCTATGACTTGTACCAAGTTGTGAAGGGTACATTTTGACAAAAATCCAAAAAAATCTTTAAAAAGTCGCTATTGCTTATTGCATTCAGCATCGTTAGACGACTCTTATATGCCTTGGATGACCACTGTCTGATGATTATTTTAGATTTTATGCCAAAATTTTGATTTCGTGTCTTACGTCCCTACATTAGACGACCTTGGATTTTCGTCTCCTGCACCGCCATGAAACTTTGATGGTCGGGTAACTTTCGCTATTTACTGTCGGAGATCACTTTTCATGATTAATAATGCATCCTGAGACCGTTTTACTCAAAGTTAGAGCAAAAAAATTTTTTGTCCAAAAATCTTCCGTCGGTCATACCGGTACCCATGTCCTATGACTTGTACCAAGTTGTGAAGGGTACATTTTGACAAAAATCCAAAAAAATCATTAAAAAGTCGCTATTGCTTATTGCATTCAGCATCGTTAGACGACTCTTATATGCCTTGGATGACCACTGTCTGATGATTACTTAAGCTTTTATGCCAAAATTTTGATTTCGTGTCTTACGTCCCTACATTAGACGACCTTGGATTTTCGTCTCCTGCACCGCCATGCAACTTTGATGGTCGGGTAACTTTCGCTATTTAATGTCGGAGATCACTTTTCATGATTAATAATGCATCCTGAGACCGTTTTACTCAAAGTTAGAGCAAAAAAATTTTTTGTCCAAAAATCTTCCGTCGGTCATACCGGTACCCATGTCCTATGACTTGTACCAAGTTGTGAAGGGTACATTTTGACAAAAATCCAAAAAAATCATTAAAAAGTCGCTATTGCTTATTGCATTCAGCATCGTTAGACGACTCTTATATGCCTTGGATGACCACTGTCTGATGATTATTTTAGCTTTTATGCCAAAATTTTGATTTCGTGTCTTACGTCCCTACATTAGACGACCTTGGATTTTCTTCTCCCACACCGCCATGCAACTTTGATGGTCGGGTAACTTTCGCTATTTACTGTCGGAGATCACTTTTCGTGATTAATAATGCATCCTGACACCGTTTTACTCAAAGTTAGAGCAAAAAAATTTTTTGTCCAAAAATCTTCCGTCGGTCATACCGGTACCCATGTCCTATGACTTGTACCAAGTTGTGAAGGGTACATTTTGACAAAAATCCAAAAAAATCATTAAAAAGTCGCTATTGCTTATTGCATTCAGCATCGTTAGACGACTCTTATATGCCTTGGATGACCACTGTCTGATGATTATTTTAGCTTTTATGCCAAAATTTTGATTTCGTGTCTTACGTCCCTACATTAGACGACCTTGGATTTTCTTCTCCCACACCGCCATGCAACTTTGATGGTCGGGTAACTTTCGCTATTTACTGTCGGAGATCACTTTTCGTGATTAATAATGCATCCTGAGACCGTTTTACTCAAAGTTAGAGCAAAAAAATTTTTTGTCCAAAAATCTTCCGTCGGTCATACCGGTACCCATGTCCTATGACTTGTACCAAGTTGTGAAGGGTAAATTTTGACAAAAATCCAAAAAAATCATTAAAAAGTCGCTATTGCTTATTGCATTCAGCATCGTTAGACGACTCTAATATGCCTTGGATGACCACTGTCTGATGATTATTTTAGCTTTTATGCCAAAATTTTGATTTCGTGTCTTACGTCCCTACATTAGACGACCTTGGATTTTCGTCTCCTGCACCGCCATGCAACTTTGATGGTCGGGTGACTTTTGCTATTTACCGTCGGAGATCACTTTTCATGCTTAAAAAAGCATCCTGACACAGTTTTACTCAAAGTTAGAGTCAAAAAAATTTTTGTCAAAAAATCTTCCGTCGGTCATACCGATACCCATGTCCTATAACTTGTACCAAGTTGTGAAGGGTAAATTTTGACAAAAATCCAAAAAAATCATTAAAAAGTCGCTATTGCTTATTGCATTCAGCATCGTTAGACGACTCTTATATGCCTTGGATGACCACTGTCTGATGATTACTTAAGCTTTTATGCCAAAATTTTGATTTCGTGTCTTACGTCCCTACATTAGACGACCTTGGATTTTCGTCTCCTGCACCGCCATGCAACTTTGATGGTCGGGTAACTTTCGCTATTTAATGTCGGAGATCACTTTTCATGATTAATAATGCATCCTGAGACCGTTTTACTCAAAGTTAGAGCAAAAAAATTTTTTGTCCAAAAATCTTCCGTCGGTCATACCGGTACCCATGTCCTATGACTTGTACCAAGTTGTGAAGGGTACATTTTGACAAAAATCCAAAAAAATCATTAAAAAGTCGCTATTGCTTATTGCATTCAGCATCGTTAGACGACTCTTATATGCCTTGGATGACCACTGTCTGATGATTATTTTAGCTTTTATGCCAAAATTTTGATTTCGTGTCTTACGTCCCTACATTAGACGACCTTGGATTTTCGTCTCCTGCACCGCCATGCAACTTTGATGGTCGGGTAACTTTCGCTATTTACTGTCGGAGATCACTTTTCATGATTAATAATGCATCCTGAGACCGTTTTACTCAAAGTTAGAGCAAAAAAATTTTTTGTCCAAAAATCTTCCGTCGGTCATACCGGTACCCATGTCCTATGACTTGTACCAAGTTGTGAAGGGTACATTTTGACAAAAATCCAAAAAAATCTTTAAAAAGTCGCTATTGCTTATTGCATTCAGCATCGTTAGACGACTCTTATATGCCTTGGATGACCACTGTCTGATGATTATTTTAGATTTTATGCCAAAATTTTGATTTCGTGTCTTACGTCCCTACATTAGACGACCTTGGATTTTCGTCTCCTGCACCGCCATGAAACTTTGATGGTCGGGTAACTTTCGCTATTTACTGTCGGAGATCACTTTTCATGATTAATAATGCATCCTGAGACCGTTTTACTCAAAGTTAGAGCAAAAAAATTTTTTGTCCAAAAATCTTCCGTCGGTCATACCGGTACCCATGTCCTATGACTTGTACCAAGTTGTGAAGGGTACATTTTGACAAAAATCCAAAAAAATCATTAAAAAGTCGCTATTGCTTATTGCATTCAGCATCGTTAGATGACTCTTATATGCCTTGGATGACCACTGTCTGATGATTACTTAAGCTTTTATGCCAAAATTTTGATTTCGTGTCTTACGTCCCTACATTAGACGACCTTGGATTTTCGTCTCCTGCACCGCCATGCAACTTTGATGGTCGGGTAACTTTCGCTATTTAATGTCGGAGATCACTTTTCATGATTAATAATGCATCCTGAGACCGTTTTACTCAAAGTTAGAGCAAAAAAATTTTTTGTCCAAAAATCTTCCGTCGGTCATACCGGTACCCATGTCCTATGACTTGTACCAAGTTGTGAAGGGTACATTTTGACAAAAATCCAAAAAAATCATTAAAAAGTCGCTATTGCTTATTGCATTCAGCATCGTTAGACGACTCTTATATGCCTTGGATGACCACTGTCTGATGATTATTTTAGCTTTTATGCCAAAATTTTGATTTCGTGTCTTACGTCCCTACATTAGACGACCTTGGATTTTCTTCTCCCACACCGCCATGCAACTTTGATGGTCGGGTAACTTTCGCTATTTACTGTCGGAGATCACTTTTCGTGATTAATAATGCATCCTGACACCGTTTTACTCAAAGTTAGAGCAAAAAAATTTTTTGTCCAAAAATCTTCCGTCGGTCATACCGGTACCCATGTCCTATGACTTGTACCAAGTTGTGAAGGGTACATTTTGACAAAAATCCAAAAAAATCATTAAAAAGTCGCTATTGCTTATTGCATTCAGCATCGTTAGACGACTCTTATATGCCTTGGATGACCACTGTCTGATGATTATTTTAGCTTTTATGCCAAAATTTTGATTTCGTGTCTTACGTCCCTACATTAGACGACCTTGGATTTTCTTCTCCCACACCGCCATGCAACTTTGATGGTCGGGTAACTTTCGCTATTTACGGTCGGAGATCACTTTTCGTGATTAATAATGCATCCTGAGACCGTTTTACTCAAAGTTAGAGCAAAAAAATTTTTTGTCCAAAAATCTTCCGTCGGTCATACCGGTACCCATGTCCTATGACTTGTACCAAGTTGTGAAGGGTAAATTTTGACAAAAATCCAAAAAAATCATTAAAAAGTCGCTATTGCTTATTGCATTCAGCATCGTTAGACGACTCTAATATGCCTTGGATGACCACTGTCTGATGATTATTTTAGCTTTTATGCCAAAATTTTGATTTCGTGTCTTACGTCCCTACATTAGACGACCTTGGATTTTCGTCTCCTGCACCGCCATGCAACTTTGATGGTCGGGTGACTTTTGCTATTTACCGTCGGAGATCACTTTTCATGCTTAAAAAAGCATCCTGACACAGTTTTACTCAAAGTTAGAGTCAAAAAAATTTTTGTCAAAAAATCTTCCGTCGGTCATACCGATACCCATGTCCTATAACTTGTACCAAGTTGTGAAGGGTAAATTTTGACAAAAATCCAAAAAAATCATTAAAAAGTCGCTATTGCTTATTGCATTCAGCATCGTTAGACGACTCTTATATGCCTTGGATGACCACTGTCTGATGATTACTTAAGCTTTTATGCCAAAATTTTGATTTCGTGTCTTACGTCCCTACATTAGACGACCTTGGATTTTCGTCTCCTGCACCGCCATGCAACTTTGATGGTCGGGTAACTTTCGCTATTTACTGTCGGAGATCACTTTTCATGATTAATAATGCATCCTGAGACCGTTTTACTCAAAGTTAGAGCAAAAAAATTTTTTGTCCAAAAATCTTCCGTCGGTCATACCGGTACCCATGTCCTATGACTTGTACCAAGTTGTGAAGGGTACATTTTGACAAAAATCCAAAAAAATCATTAAAAAGTCGCTATTGCTTATTGCATTCAGCATCGTTAGACGACTCTTATATGCCTTGGATGACCACTGTCTGATGATTATTTTAGATTTTATGCCAAAATTTTGATTTCGTGTCTTACGTCCCTACATTAGACGACCTTGGACTTTCGTCTCCTACACCGCCATGCAACTTTGATGGTCGGGTAACTTTCGCTATTTACTGTCGGAGATCACTTTTCGTGATTAATAATGCATCCTGACACCGTTTTACTCAAAGTTAGAGTAAAAAAATTTTTTGTCCAAAAATCTTCCGTCGGTCATACCGGTACCCATGTCCTATGACTTGTACCAAGTTGTGAAGGGTACATTTTGACAAAAATCCAAAAAAATCATTAAAAAGTCGCTATTGCTTATTGCATTCAGCATCGTTAGACGACTCTAATATGCCTTGGATGACCACTGTCTGATGATTATTTTAGCTTTTATGCCAAAATTTTGATTTCGTGTCTTACGTCCCTACATTAGACGACCTTGGATTTTCGTCTCCTGCACCGCCATGCAACTTTGATGGTCGGGTAACTTTCGCTATTTACTGTCGGAGATCACTTTTCATGATTAATAATGCATCCTGAGACCGTTTTACTCAAAGTTAGAGCAAAAAAATTTTTTGTCCAAAAATCTTCCGTCGGTCATACCGGTACCCATGTCCTATGACTTGTACCAAGTTGTGAAGGGTACATTTTGACAAAAATCCAAAAAAATCTTTAAAAAGTCGCTATTGCTTATTGCATTCAGCATCGTTAGACGACTCTTATATGCCTTGGATGACCACTGTCTGATGATTATTTTAGATTTTATGCCAAAATTTTGATTTCGTGTCTTACGTCCCTACATTAGACGACCTTGGATTTTCTTCTCCCACACCGCCATACAACTTTGATGGTCGGGTGATTTTTGCTATTTACTGTCGGTGTTCACTTTTCGTGGTTAAATATGTATTCTGAGACAGTTTTACTCAAAGTTAGAGAAAAAAATTTTCTTCTCAAAAAATCCCCCGAAACCAATGTCTTATACATTGTACCAGGTTATGAGGCGCACCTGTGTGTGAAGAGTTCTTCGTGTGGTTTATAGACATTTCAGGCACTTGGTATATATTTTTGGTTTCTTACCAACCAATTCGACTTGCCTTCATCTCTTGTTAGGTTTATAATATCAATACTCGAACTTATATGCATGTTCAGGGACATCATTTTAACTTTCGGTTTGCACCCAAGTCCCGAACTTAGAGATATTTTTGGTTTTGGACCAACCAATTCGACTTGCCTTCATCTCTTGTTAGGTTTATAATATCAATACTCGAACTTATATGCATGTTCAGGGACATCATATTAACTTTCGGTTTGTACCCAAGTCCCGAACTTAGTGATATTTTTGGTTTCCGACCAACCAATTCGACTTGCCTTCATCGCTTGTTAGGTTTATAATATCAATACTCGAACTTATATGCATGTTCAGGGACATCATTTTAACTTTCGGTTTGTACCCAAGTCCCGAACTTAGTGATATTTTTGGTTTCCAACCAACCAATTCGACTTGCCTTCATCTCTTGTTAGGTTTATAATATCAATACTCGAACTTATATGCATGTTCAGGGACATCATATTAACTTTCGGTTTGTACCCAAGTCCCGAACTTAGTGATATTTTTGGTTTCCGACCAACCAATTCGACTTGCCTTCATCTCTTGTTAGGTTTATAATATCAATACTCGAACTTATATGCATGTTCAGGAACATCATTTTAACTTTCGGTTTGCACCCAAGTCCCGAACTTAGAGATATTTTTGGTTTTGGACCAACCAATTCGACTTGCCTTCATCTCTTGTTAGGTTTATAATATCAATACTCGAACTTATATGCATGTTCAGGGACATCATATTAACTTTCGGTTTGTACCCAAGTCCCGAACTTAGTGATATTTTTGGTTTCCGACCAACCAATTCGACTTGCCTTCATCGCTTGTTAGGTTTATAATATCAATACTCGAACTTATATGCATGTTCAGGGACATCATTTTAACTTTCGGTTTGCACCCAAGTCCCGAACTTAGTGATATTTTTGGTTTCCAACCAACCAATTCGACTTGCCTTCATCTCTTGTTAGGTTTATAATATCAATACTCGAACTTATATGCATGTTCAGGGACATCATATTAACTTTCGGTTTGTACCCAAGTCCCGAACTTAGAGATATTTTTGGTTTCTTACTTACCAATTCGACTTGCCTTCATCTCTTGTTAGGTTTATAATATCAATACTCGAACTTATATGCATGTTCAGGGACATCATATTCACTTTCGGTTTGCACCCAAGTCCCGAACTTAGTGATATTTTTGGTTTCTTACCAACCAATTCGACTTGCCTTCATCTCTTGTTAGGTTTATAATATCAATACTCGAACTTATATGCATGTTCAGGGACATCATTTTAACTTTCGGTTTGCACCCAAGTCCCGAACTTAGAGATATTTTTGGTTTCTTACTTACCAATTCGACTTGCCTTCATCTCTTGTTAGGTTTATAATATCAATACTCGAACTTATATGCATGTTCAGGGACATCATATTCACTTTCGGTTTGCACCCAAGTCCCGAACTTAGTGATATTTTTGGTTTCTTACCAACCAATTCGACTTGCCTTCATCTCTTGTTAGGTTTATAATATCAATACTCGAACTTATATGCATGTTCAGGGACATCATTTTAACTTTCGGTTTGCACCCAAGTCCCGAACTTAGAGATATTTTTGGTTTTGGACCAACCAATTCGACTTGCCTTCATCTCTTGTTAGGTTTATAATATCAATACTCGAACTTATATGCATGTTCAGGGACATCATATTAACTTTCGGTTTGCACCCAAGTCCCGAACTTAGAGATATTTTTGGTTTCTTACTTACCAATTCGACTTGCCTTCATCTCTTGTTAGGTTTATAATATCAATACTCGAACTTATATGCATGTTCAGGGACATCATTTTAACTTTCGGTTTGCACCCAAGTCCCGAACTTAGTGATATTTTTGGTTTCTTACCAACCAATTCGACTTGCCTTCATCTCTTGTTAGGTTTATAATATCAATACTCGAACTTATATGCATGTTCAGGGACATCATTTTAACTTTCGGTTTGCACCCAAGTCCCGAACTTAGAGATATTTTTGGTTTCTTACTTACCAATTCGACTTGCCTTCATCTCTTGTTAGGTTTATAATATCAATACTCGAACTTATATGCATGTTCAGGGACATCATTTTAACTTTCGGTTTGCACCCAAGTCCCGAACTTAGAGATATTTTTGGTTTCTTACTTACCAATTCGACTTGCCTTCATCTCTTGTTAGGTTTATAATATCAATACTCGAACTTATATGCATGTTCAGGGACATCATTTTAACTTTCGGTTTGCACCCAAGTCCCGAACTTAGAGATATTTTTGGTTTCTTACTTACCAATTCGACTTGCCTTCATCTCTTGTTAGGTTTATAATATCAATACTCGAACTTATATGCATGTTCAGGGACATCATATTCACTTTCGGTTTGCACCCAAGTCCCGAACTTAGTGATATTTTTGGTTTCTTACCAACCAATTCGACTTGCCTTCATCTCTTGTTAGGTTTATAATATCAATACTCGAACTTATATGCATGTTCAGGGACATCATTTTAACTTTCGGTTTGCACCCAAGTCCCGAACTTAGAGATATTTTTGGTTTTGGACCAACCAATTCGACTTGCCTTCATCTCTTGTTAGGTTTATAATATCAATACTCGAACTTATATGCATGTTCAGGGACATCATATTAACTTTCGGTTTGCACCCAAGTCCCGAACTTAGAGATATTTTTGGTTTCTTACTTACCAATTCGACTTGCCTTCATCTCTTGTTAGGTTTATAATATCAATACTCGAACTTATATGCATGTTCAGGGACATCATTTTAACTTTCGGTTTGCACCCAAGTCCCGAACTTAGTGATATTTTTGGTTTCTTACTTACCAATTCGACTTGCCTTCATCTCTTGTTAGGTTTATAATATCAATACTCGAACTTATATGCATGTTCAGGGACATCATTTTAACTTTCGGTTTGCACCCAAGTCCCGAACTTAGAGATATTTTTGGTTTCTTACTTACCAATTCGACTTGCCTTCATCTCTTGTTAGGTTTATAATATCAATACTCGAACTTATATGCATGTTCAGGGACATCATTTTAACTTTCGGTTTGCACCCAAGTCCCGAACTTAGAGATATTTTTGGTTTCTTACTTACCAATTCGACTTGCCTTCATCTCTTGTTAGGTTTATAATATCAATACTCGAACTTATATGCATGTTCAGGGACATCATTTTAACTTTCGGTTTGCACCCAAGTCCCGAACTTAGAGATATTTTTGGTTTCTTACTTACCAATTCGACTTGCCTTCATCTCTTGTTAGGTTTATAATATCAATACTCGAACTTATATGCATGTTCAGGGACATCATATTCACTTTCGGTTTGCACCCAAGTCCCGAACTTAGAGATATTTTTGGTTTTGGACCAACCAATTCGACTTGCCTTCATCTCTTGTTAGGTTTATAATATCAATACTCGAACTTATATGCATGTTCAGGGACATCATATTAACTTTCGGTTTGTACCCAAGTCCCGAACTTAGTGATATTTTTGGTTTCCGACCAACCAATTCGACTTGCCTTCATCGCTTGTTAGGTTTATAATATCAATACTCGAACTTATATGCATGTTCAGGGACATCATTTTAACTTTCGGTTTGTACCCAAGTCCCGAACTTAGTGATATTTTTGGTTTCCAACCAACCAATTCGACTTGCCTTCATCTCTTGTTAGGTTTATAATATCAATACTCGAACTTATATGCATGTTCAGGGACATCATATTAACTTTCGGTTTGTACCCAAGTCCCGAACTTAGTGATATTTTTGGTTTCCGACCAACCAATTCGACTTGCCTTCATCTCTTGTTAGGTTTATAATATCAATACTCGAACTTATATGCATGTTCAGGAACATCATTTTAACTTTCGGTTTGCACCCAAGTCCCGAACTTAGAGATATTTTTGGTTTTGGACCAACCAATTCGACTTGCCTTCATCTCTTGTTAGGTTTATAATATCAATACTCGAACTTATATGCATGTTCAGGGACATCATATTAACTTTCGGTTTGTACCCAAGTCCCGAACTTAGTGATATTTTTGGTTTCCGACCAACCAATTCGACTTGCCTTCATCGCTTGTTAGGTTTATAATATCAATACTCGAACTTATATGCATGTTCAGGGACATCATTTTAACTTTCGGTTTGTACCCAAGTCCCGAACTTAGTGATATTTTTGGTTTCCAACCAACCAATTCGACTTGCCTTCATCTCTTGTTAGGTTTATAATATCAATACTCGAACTTATATGCATGTTCAGGGACATCATATTAACTTTCGGTTTGTACCCAAGTCCCGAACTTAGAGATATTTTTGGTTTCTTACTTACCAATTCGACTTGCCTTCATCTCTTGTTAGGTTTATAATATCAATACTCGAACTTATATGCATGTTCAGGGACATCATATTCACTTTCGGTTTGCACCCAAGTCCCGAACTTAGTGATATTTTTGGTTTCTTACCAACCAATTCGACTTGCCTTCATCTCTTGTTAGGTTTATAATATCAATACTCGAACTTATATGCATGTTCAGGGACATCATTTTAACTTTCGGTTTGCACCCAAGTCCCGAACTTAGAGATATTTTTGGTTTCTTACTTACCAATTCGACTTGCCTTCATCTCTTGTTAGGTTTATAATATCAATACTCGAACTTATATGCATGTTCAGGGACATCATATTCACTTTCGGTTTGCACCCAAGTCCCGAACTTAGTGATATTTTTGGTTTCTTACAAACCAATTCGACTTGCCTTCATCTCTTGTTAGGTTTATAATATCAATACTCGAACTTATATGCATGTTCAGGGACATCATTTTAACTTTCGGTTTGCACCCAAGTCCCGAACTTAGAGATATTTTTGGTTTTGGACCAACCAATTCGACTTGCCTTCATCTCTTGTTAGGTTTATAATATCAATACTCGAACTTATATGCATGTTCAGGGACATCATATTAACTTTCGGTTTGCACCCAAGTCCCGAACTTAGAGATATTTTTGGTTTCTTACTTACCAATTCGACTTGCCTTCATCTCTTGTTAGGTTTATAATATCAATACTCGAACTTATATGCATGTTCAGGGACATCATTTTAACTTTCGGTTTGCACCCAAGTCCCGAACTTAGTGATATTTTTGGTTTCTTACTTACCAATTCGACTTGCCTTCATCTCTTGTTAGGTTTATAATATCAATACTCGAACTTATATGCATGTTCAGGGACATCATTTTAACTTTCGGTTTGCACCCAAGTCCCGAACTTAGAGATATTTTTGGTTTCTTACTTACCAATTCGACTTGCCTTCATCTCTTGTTAGGTTTATAATATCAATACTCGAACTTATATGCATGTTCAGGGACATCATTTTAACTTTCGGTTTGCACCCAAGTCCCGAACTTAGAGATATTTTTGGTTTCTTACTTACCAATTCGACTTGCCTTCATCTCTTGTTAGGTTTATAATATCAATACTCGAACTTATATGCATGTTCAGGGACATCATTTTAACTTTCGGTTTGCACCCAAGTCCCGAACTTAGAGATATTTTTGGTTTCTTACTTACCAATTCGACTTGCCTTCATCTCTTGTTAGGTTTATAATATCAATACTCGAACTTATATGCATGTTCAGGGACATCATATTCACTTTCGGTTTGCACCCAAGTCCCGAACTTAGTGATATTTTTGGTTTCTTACCAACCAATTCGACTTGCCTTCATCTCTTGTTAGGTTTATAATATCAATACTCGAACTTATATGCATGTTCAGGGACATCATTTTAACTTTCGGTTTGCACCCAAGTCCCGAACTTAGAGATATTTTTGGTTTTGGACCAACCAATTCGACTTGCCTTCATCTCTTGTTAGGTTTATAATATCAATACTCGAACTTATATGCATGTTCAGGGACATCATATTAACTTTCGGTTTGCACCCAAGTCCCGAACTTAGAGATATTTTTGGTTTCTTACTTACCAATTCGACTTGCCTTCATCTCTTGTTAGGTTTATAATATCAATACTCGAACTTATATGCATGTTCAGGGACATCATTTTAACTTTCGGTTTGCACCCAAGTCCCGAACTTAGTGATATTTTTGGTTTCTTACTTACCAATTCGACTTGCCTTCATCTCTTGTTAGGTTTATAATATCAATACTCGAACTTATATGCATGTTCAGGGACATCATTTTAACTTTCGGTTTGCACCCAAGTCCCGAACTTAGAGATATTTTTGGTTTCTTACTTACCAATTCGACTTGCCTTCATCTCTTGTTAGGTTTATAATATCAATACTCGAACTTATATGCTGTTCAGGGACATCATTTTAACTTTCGGTTTGCACCCAAGTCCCGAACTTAGAGATATTTTTGGTTTCTTACTTACCAATTCGACTTGCCTTCATCTCTTGTTAGGTTTATAATATCAATACTCGAACTTATATGCATGTTCAGGGACATCATTTTAACTTTCGGTTTGCACCCAAGTCCCGAACTTAGAGATATTTTTGGTTTCTTACTTACCAATTCGACTTGCCTTCATCTCTTGTTAGGTTTATAATATCAATACTCGAACTTATATGCATGTTCAGGGACATCATATTCACTTTCGGTTTGCACCCAAGTCCCGAACTTAGAGATATTTTTGGTTTTGGACCAACCAATTCGACTTGCCTTCATCTCTTGTTAGGTTTATAATATCAATACTCGAACTTATATGCATGTTCAGGGACATCATATTAACTTTCGGTTTGTACCCAAGTCCCGAACTTAGTGATATTTTTGGTTTCCGACCAACCAATTCGACTTGCCTTCATCGCTTGTTAGGTTTTATAATATCAATACTCGAACTTATATGCATGTTCAGGGACATCATTTTAACTTTCGGTTTGTACCCAAGTCCCGAACTTAGTGATATTTTTGGTTTCCAACCAACCAATTCGACTTGCCTTCATCTCTTGTTAGGTTTATAATATCAATACTCGAACTTATATGCATGTTCAGGGACATCATATTAACTTTCGGTTTGTACCCAAGTCCCGAACTTAGTGATATTTTTGTTTCCGACCAACCAATTCGACTTGCCTTCATCTCTTGTTAGGTTTATAATATCAATACTCGAACTTATATGCATGTTCAGGAACATCATTTTAACTTTCGGTTTGCACCCAAGTCCCGAACTTAGAGATATTTTTGGTTTTGGACCAACCAATTCGACTTGCCTTCATCTCTTGTTAGGTTTATAATATCAATACTCGAACTTATATGCATGTTCAGGGACATCATATTAACTTTCGGTTTGTACCCAAGTCCCGAACTTAGTGATATTTTTGGTTTCCGACCAACCAATTCGACTTGCCTTCATCGCTTGTTAGGTTTATAATATCAATACTCGAACTTATATGCATGTTCAGGGACATCATTTTAACTTTCGGTTTGTACCCAAGTCCCGAACTTAGTGATATTTTTTGGTTTCCAACCAACCAATTCGACTTGCCTTCATCTCTTGTTAGGTTTATAATATCAATACTCGAACTTATATGCATGTTCAGGGACATCATATTAACTTTCGGTTTGTACCCAAGTCCCGAACTTAGAGATATTTTTGGTTTCTTACTTACCAATTCGACTTGCCTTCATCTCTTGTTAGGTTTATAATATCAATACTCGAACTTATATGCATGTTCAGGGACATCATATTCACTTTCGGTTTGCACCCAAGTCCCGAACTTAGTGATATTTTTGGTTTCTTACCAACCAATTCGACTTGCCTTCATCTCTTGTTAGGTTTATAATATCAATACTCGAACTTATATGCAATGTTCAGGGACATCATTTTAACTTTCGGTTTGCACCCAAGTCCGAACTTAGAGATATTTTTGGTTTCTTACTTACCAATTCGACTTGCCTTCATCTCTTGTTAGGTTTATAATATCAATACTCGAACTTATATGCATGTTCAGGGACATCATATTCACTTTCGGTTTGCACCCAAGTCCCGAACTTAGTGATATTTTTGGTTTCTTACCAACCAATTCGACTTGCCTTCATCTCTTGTTAGGTTTATAATATCAATACTCGAACTTATATGCATGTTCAGGGACATCATTTTAACTTTCGGTTTGCACCCAAGTCCCGAACTTAGAGATATTTTGGTTTTGGACCAACCAATTCGACTTGCCTTCATCTCTTGTTAGGTTTATAATATCAATACTCGAACTTTATATGCATGTTCAGGGACATCATATTAACTTTCGGTTTGCACCCAAGTCCCTGAACTTAGAGATATTTTTGGTTTCTTACTTACCAATTCGACTTGCCTTCATCTCTTGTTAGGTTTATAATATCAATACTCGAACTTATATGCATGTTCAGGGACATCATTTTAACTTTCGGTTTGCACCCAAGTCCCGAACTTAGTGATATTTTTGGTTTCTTACTTACCAATTCGACTTGCCTTCATCTCTTGTTAGGTTTATAATATCAATACTCGAACTTATATGCATGTTCAGGGACATCATTTTAACTTTCGGTTTGCACCCAAGTCCCGAACTTAGAGATATTTTTGGTTTCTTACTTACCAATTCGACTTGCCTTCATCTCTTGTTAGGTTTATAATATCAATACTCGAACTTATATGCATGTTCAGGGACATCATTTTAACTTTCGGTTTGCACCCAAGTCCCGAACTTAGAGATATTTTTGGTTTCTTACTTACCAATTCGACTTGCCTTCATCTCTTGTTAGGTTTATAATATCAATACTCGAACTTATATGCATGTTCAGGGACATCATTTTAACTTTCGGTTTGCACCCAAGTCCCGAACTTAAGAGATATTTTTGGTTTCTTACTTACCAATTCGACTTGCCTTCATCTCTTGTTAGGTTTATAATATCAATACTCGAACTTATATGCATGTTCAGGGACATCATATTCACTTTCGGTTTGCACCCAAGTCCCGAACTTAGTGATATTTTTGGTTTCTTACCAACCAATTCGACTTGCCTTCATCTCTTGTTAGGTTTATAATATCAATACTCGAACTTATATGCATGTTCAGGGACATCATTTTAACTTTCGGTTTGCACCCAAGTCCCGAACTTAGAGATATTTTTGGTTTTGGACCAACCAATTCGACTTGCCTTCATCTCTTGTTAGGTTTATAATATCAATACTCGAACTTATATGCATGTTCAGGGACATCATATTAACTTTCGGTTTGCACCCAAGTCCCGAACTTAGAGATATTTTTGGTTTCTTACTTACCAATTCGACTTGCCTTCATCTCTTGTTAGGTTTATAATATCAATACTCGAACTTATATGCATGTTCAGGGACATCATTTTAACTTTCGGTTTGCACCCAAGTCCCGAACTTAGTGATATTTTTGGTTTCTTACTTACCAATTCGACTTGCCTTCATCTCTTGTTAGGTTTATAATATCAATACTCGAACTTATATGCATGTTCAGGGACATCATTTTAACTTTCGGTTTGCACCCAAGTCCCGAACTTAGAGATATTTTTGGTTTCTTACTTACCAATTCGACTTGCCTTCATCTCTTGTTAGGTTTATAATATCAATACTCGAACTTATATGCATGTTCAGGGACATCATTTTAACTTTCGGTTTGCACCCAAGTCCCGAACTTAGAGATATTTTTGGTTTCTTACTTACCAATTCGACTTGCCTTCATCTCTTGTTAGGTTTATAATATCAATACTCGAACTTATATGCATGTTCAGGGACATCATTTTAACTTTCGGTTTGCACCCAAGTCCCGAACTTAGAGATATTTTTGGTTTCTTACTTACCAATTCGACTTGCCTTCATCTCTTGTTAGGTTTATAATATCAATACTCGAACTTATATGCATGTTCAGGGACATCATATTCACTTTCGGTTTGCACCCAAGTCCCGAACTTAGAGATATTTTTGGTTTTGGACCAACCAATTCGACTTGCCTTCATCTCTTGTTAGGTTTATAATATCAATACTCGAACTTATATGCATGTTCAGGGACATCATATTAACTTTCGGTTTGTACCCAAGTCCCGAACTTAGTGATATTTTTGGTTTCCGACCAACCAATTCGACTTGCCTTCATCGCTTGTTAGGTTTATAATATCAATACTCGAACTTATATGCATGTTCAGGGACATCATTTTAACTTTCGGTTTGTACCCAAGTCCCGAACTTAGTGATATTTTTGGTTTCCAACCAACCAATTCGACTTGCCTTCATCTCTTGTTAGGTTTATAATATCAATACTCGAACTTATATGCATGTTCAGGGACATCATATTAACTTTCGGTTTGTACCCAAGTCCCGAACTTAGAGATATTTTTGGTTTCTTACTTACCAATTCGACTTGCCTTCATCTCTTGTTAGGTTAACACAATTTTTAATGCAATTGCATGTATTTTGTGAGCTTATGGGTGAGGGATTTATGTAGCGGACTTAGAGAAATTTTTGAAGTCCAAACATTCAATTTGGACTCCATACTCCATTGCTCCTCTAAGAGGTACCTAGTACCCCCGTACCGAAGCAACCTTCACGTTTGAACTTTCCACTAGGAGGTGCAGCCATCACTCGACATGTTAATCATTATCACCCCATACTACTCTCTATATCCGGATACGGCGCTAACCCGATTGCTTGCCCCGACAGCAATCGACCCACTCGTAAGCGGGTTACCCGTAGGTAAGTCAACGATGCGTATTGCCCCCTTCAAGCAAACCGATCATCACTCCGTGGAGGAGTAATGACGGACCCGTACCGGTATCAACTGCATATGATCAACATTCTTATGAACCCACACA
>NW_026060546.1:0-12500 GCF_943734695.1 Anopheles maculipalpis | reverse complement strand
GTAACTTTCGCTATTTACTGTCGGAGATCACTTTTCATGATTAATAATGCATCCTGAGACCGTTTTACTCAAAGTTAGAGCAAAAAAATTTTTTGTCCAAAAATCTTCCGTCGGTCATACCGGTACCCATGTCCTATGACTTGTACCAAGTTGTGAAGGGTAAATTTTGACAAAAATCCAAAAAAATCATTAAAAAGTCGCTATTGCTTATTGCATTTCGCATCGTTAGACGACTCTAATATGCCTTGGATGACCACTGTCTGGTGATTATTTTAGCTTTTATGCCAAAATTTTGATTTCGTGTCTTACGTCCCTACATTAGACGACCTTGGATTTTCGTCTCCTGCACCGCCATGCAACTTTGATGGTCGGGTAACTTTCGCTATTTACTGTCGGAGATCACTTTTCATGATTAATAATGCATCCTGAGACCGTTTTACTCAAAGTTAGAGCAAAAAAATTTTTTGTCCAAAAATCTTCCGTCGGTCATACCGGTACCCATGTCCTATGACTTGTACCAAGTTGTGAAGGGTACATTTTGACAAAAATCCAAAAAAATCTTTAAAAAGTCGCTATTGCTTATTGCATTCAGCATCGTTAGACGACTCTTATATGCCTTGGATGACCACTGTCTGATGATTATTTTAGCTTTTATGCCAAAATTTTGATTTCGTGTCTTACGTCCCTACATTAGACGACCTTGGATTTTCGTCTCCTGCACCGCCATGCAACTTTGATGGTCGGGTAACTTTCGCTATTTACTGTCGGAGATCACTTTTCATGATTAATAATGCATCCTGAGACCGTTTTACTCAAAGTTAGAGCAAAAAAATTTTTTGTCCAAAAATCTTCCGTCGGTCATACCGGTACCCATGTCCTATGACTTGTACCAAGTTGTGAAGGGTACATTTTGACAAAAATCCAAAAAAATCTTTAAAAAGTCGCTATTGCTTATTGCATTCAGCATCGTTAGACGACTCTTATATGCCTTGGATGACCACTGTCTGATGATTATTTTAGCTTTTATGCCAAAATTTTGATTTCGTGTCTTACGTCCCTACATTAGACGACCTTGGATTTTCGTCTCCTGCACCGCCATGCAACTTTGATGGTCGGGTAACTTTCGCTATTTACTGTCGGAGATCACTTTTCGTGGTTAGCTATGTATTCTGAGACAGTTTTACTCAAAGTTAGAGAAAAAAAATTTCTTCTCAATAAATCCCCCGAAACCAATGTCTTATACATTGAACCAGGTTATGAGGCGCACCTGTGTGTGAAGAGTTCTTCGTGTAGTTTATAGACATTTCAGGCACTTGGTATATATTTTTGGTTTCTTACCAACCAATTCGACTTGCCTTCATCTCTTGTTAGGTTTATAATATCAATACTCGAACTTATATGCATGTTCAGGGACATCATTTTAACTTTCGGTTTGTACCCAAGTCCCGAACTTAGAGATATTTTTGGTTTCTCAACAACCAATTCGACTTGCCTTCATCTCTTGTTAGGTTTATAATATCAATACTCGAACTTATATGCATGTTCAGGGACATCATATTCACTTTCGGTTTGTACCCAAGTCCCGAACTTAGTGAAATTTTTGGTTTTGGACCAACCAATTCGACTTGCCTTCATCTCTTGTTAGGTTTATAATATCAATACTCGAACTTATATGCATGTTCAGGGACATCATTTTAACTTTCGGTTTGCACCCAAGTCCCGAACTTAGAGATATTTTTGGTTTCTTATCAACCAATTCGACTTGCCTTCATCTCTTGTTAGGTTTATAATATCAATACTCGAACTTATATGCATGTTCAGGGACATCATTTTAACTTTCGGTTTGCACCCAAGTCCCGAACTTAGAGATATTTTTGGTTTCGGACCAACCAATTCGACTTGCCTTCATCTCTTGTTAGGTTTATAATATCAATACTCGAACTTATATGCATGTTCAGGGACATCATTTTAACTTTCGGTTTGTACCCAAGTCCCGAACTTAGTGATATTTTTGGTTTCTCACCAACCA
This sequence comes from Anopheles maculipalpis, assembly GCF_943734695.1. Lineage (NCBI taxonomy): Eukaryota > Metazoa > Arthropoda > Insecta > Diptera > Culicidae > Anopheles > Anopheles maculipalpis. The sequence goes on along the minus strand of NW_026060546.1, from coordinate 10,471 downwards.
AATCGACTTGCCTTCATCTCTTGTTAGGTTTATAATATCAATACTCGAACTTATATACATGTTCAGGGACATCATTTTAACTTTCGGTTTGCACCCAAGTCCCGAACTTAGAGATATTTTTGGTTTTGGACCAACCAATTCGACTTGCGTTCATCTCTTGTTCGGTTTATAATATCAATACTCGAACTTATATGCATGTTCAGGGACATCATTTTAACTTTCGGTTTGTACCCAAGTCCCGAACTTAGAGATATTTTTGGTTTTGGACCAACCAATTCGACTTGCCTTCATCTCTTTTTAGGTTTATAATATCAATACTCGAACTTATATGCATGTTCAGGGACATCATATTAACTTTCGGTTTGTACCCAAGTCCCGAACTTAGTGATATTTTTGGTTTCCGACCAACCAATTCGACTTGCCTTCATCTCTTGTTAGGTTTATAATATCAATACTCGAACTTATATGCATGTTCAGGGACATCATTTTAACATTCGGTTTGTACCCAAGTCCCGAACTTAGTGATATTTTTGGTTTCCGACCAACCAATTCGACTTGCCTTCATCTCTTGTTAGGTTTATAATATCAATACTCGAACTTATATGCATGTTCAGGGACATCATTTTAACTTTCGGTTTGCACCCAAGTCCCGAACTTAGAGATATTTTTGGTTTTGGACCAACCAATTCGACTTGCCTTCATCTCTTGTTAGGTTTATAATATCAATACTCGAACTTATATGCATGTTCAGGGACATCATATTCACTTTCGGTTTGCACCCAAGTCCCGAACTTAGTGATATTTTTGGTTTCTTACCAACCAATTCGACTTGCCTTCATCTCTTGTTAGGTTTATAATATCAATACTCGAACTTATATGCATGTTCAGGGACATCATATTCACTTTCGGTTTTTACCCAAGTCCCGAACTTAGAGATATTTTTGGTTTCTTATCAACCAATTCGACTTGCCTTCATCTCTTGTTAGGTTTATAATATCAATACTCGAACTTATATGCATGTTCAAGGACATCATTTTCACTTTCGGTTTGTACCCAAGTCCCGAACTTAGTGATATTTTTGGTTTCTTAGCAACCAATTCGACTTGCCTTCATCTCTTGTTAGGTTTATAATATCAATACTCGAACTTATATGCATGTTCAGGGACATCATTTTAACTTTCGGTTTGTACCCAAGTCCCGAACTTAGTGATATTTTTGGTTTTGGACCAACCAATTCGACTTGCCTTCATCTCTTGTTAGGTTTATAATATCAATACTCGAACTGATATGCATGTTCAGGGACATCATTTTAACTTTCGGTTTGTACCCAAGTCCCGAACTTAGAGATATTTTTGGTTTTGGACCAACCAATTCGACTTGTCTTCATCTCTTGTTAGGTTTATAATATCAATACTCGAACTTATATGCATGTTCAGGGACATCATATTCACTTTCGGTTTGCACCCAAGTCCCGAACTTAGTGATATTTTTGGTTTCTTATCAACCAATTCGACTTGCCTTCATCTCTTGTTAGGTTTATAATATCAATACTCGAACTTATATGCATGTTCAGGGACATCATATTAACTTTCGGTTTGCACCCAAGTCCCGAACTTAGAGATATTTTTGGTTTTGGACCAACCAATTCGACTTGCCTTCATCTCTTGTTAGGTTTATAATATCAATACTCGAACTTATATGCATGTTCAGGGACATCATTTTAACATTCGGTTTGTACCCAAGTCCCGAACTTAGTGATATTTTTGGTTTCCGACCAACCAATTCGACTTGCCTTCATCTCTTGTTAGGTTTATAATATCAATACTCGAACTTATATGCATGTTCAGGGACATCATTTTAACTTTCGGTTTGCACCCAAGTCCCGAACTTAGAGATATTTTTGGTTTTGGACCAACCAATTCGACTTGCCTTCATCTCTTGTTAGGTTTATAATATCAATACTCGAACTTATATGCATGTTCAGGGACATCATATTCACTTTCGGTTTGCACCCAAGTCCCGAACTTAGTGATATTTTTGGTTTCTTACCAACCAATTCGACTTGCCTTCATCTCTTGTTAGGTTTATAATATCAATACTCGAACTTATATGCATGTTCAGGGACATCATATTCACTTTCGGTTTTTACCCAAGTCCCGAACTTAGAGATATTTTTGGTTTCTTATCAACCAATTCGACTTGCCTTCATCTCTTGTTAGGTTTATAATATCAATACTCGAACTTATATGCATGTTCAAGGACATCATTTTCACTTTCGGTTTGTACCCAAGTCCCGAACTTAGTGATATTTTTGGTTTCTTAGCAACCAATTCGACTTGCCTTCATCTCTTGTTAGGTTTATAATATCAATACTCGAACTTATATGCATGTTCAGGGACATCATTTTAACTTTCGGTTTGTACCCAAGTCCCGAACTTAGTGATATTTTTGGTTTTGGACCAACCAATTCGACTTGCCTTCATCTCTTGTTAGGTTTATAATATCAATACTCGAACTGATATGCATGTTCAGGGACATCATTTTAACTTTCGGTTTGTACCCAAGTCCCGAACTTAGAGATATTTTTGGTTTTGGACCAACCAATTCGACTTGTCTTCATCTCTTGTTAGGTTTATAATATCAATACTCGAACTTATATGCATGTTCAGGGACATCATATTAACTTTCGGTTTGTACCCAAGTCCCGAACTTAGAGATATTTTTGGTTTCTTACCAACCAATTCGACTTGCATTCATCTCTTGTTAGGTTTATAATATCAATACTCGAACTTATATGCATGTTCAGGGACATCATATTCACTTTCGGTTTGCACCCAAGTCCCGAACTTAGTGATATTTTTGGTTTCTTATCAACCAATTCGACTTGCCTTCATCTCTTGTTAGGTTTATAATATCAATACTCGAACTTATATGCATGTTCAGGGACATCATTTTAACTTTCGGTTTGCACCCAAGTCCCGAACTTAGAGATATTTTTGGTTTTGGACCAACCAATTCGACTTGCCTTCATCTCTTGTTAGGTTTATAATATCAATACTCGAACTTATATGCATGTTCAGGGACATCATTTTAACATTCGGTTTGTACCCAAGTCCCGAACTTAGTGATATTTTTGGTTTCCGACCAACCAATTCGACTTGCCTTCATCTCTTGTTAGGTTTATAATATCAATACTCGAACTTATATGCATGTTCAGGGACATCATTTTAACTTTCGGTTTGCACCCAAGTCCCGAACTTAGAGATATTTTTGGTTTTGGACCAACCAATTCGACTTGCCTTCATCTCTTGTTAGGTTTATAATATCAATACTCGAACTTATATGCATGTTCAGGGACATCATATTAACTATTGGTTTGCGCACAAGTCCCGAACTTAGTGATATTTTTGGTTTCCAACCAACCAATTCGACTTGCCTTCATCTCTTGTTAGGTTTATAATATCAATACTCGAACTTATATGCATGTTCAGGGACATCATTTTAACTTTCGGTTTGCACCCAAGTCCCGAACTTAGAGATATTTTTGGTTTCTCACCAACCAATTCGACTTGCCTTCATCTCTTGTTAGGTTTATAATATCAATACTCGAACTTATATGCATGTTCAGGGACATCATTTTAACTTTTGGTTTGCGCACAAGTCCCGAACTTAGTGATATTTTTGGTTTCCGACCAACCAATTCGACTTGCCTTCATCTCTTGTTAGGTTTATAATATCAATACTCGAACTTATATGCATGTTCAGGGACATCATATTAACTTTCAGTTTGTACCCAAGTCCCGAACTTAGAGACATTTTTGGTTTCGGACCAACCAATTCGACTTGCCTTCATCTCTTGTTAGGTTTATAAAATCAATACTCGAACTTATATGCATGTTCAGGGACATCATTTTAACTTTCGGTTTGCACCCAAGTCCCGAACTTAGAGATATTTTTGGTTTTGGACCAACCAATTCGACTTGCCTTCATCTCTTGTTAGGTTTATAATATCAATACTCGAACTTATATGCATGTTCAGGGACGTCATATTAACTTTTGGTTTGCACCCAAGTCCCGAACTTAGTGATATATTTGGTTTTGGACCAACCAATTCGACTTGCCTTCATCTCTTGTTAGGTTTATAATATCAATACTCGAACTTATATGCATGTTCAGGGACATCATTTTAACTTTCGGTTTGCACCCAAGTCCCGAACTTAGAGATATTTTTGGTTTTGGACCAACCAATTCGACTTGCCTTCATCTCTTTTTAGGTTTATAAAATCAATACTCGAACTTATATGCATGTTCAGGGACATCATTTTAACTTTTGGTTTGCGCACAAGTCCCGAACTTAGAGATATTTTTGGTTTCCGACCAACCAATTCGACTTGCCTTCATCTCTTGTTAGGTTTATAATATCAATACTCGAACTTATATGCATGTTCAGGGACATCATATTAACTTTCGGTTTGTACCCAAGTCCCGAACTTAGAGATATTTTTGGTTTCTCACCAACCAATTCGACTTGCCTTCATCTCTTGTTAGGTTTATAATATCAATACTCGAACTTATATGCATGTTCAGGGACATCATTTTAACTTTCGGTTTGTACCCAAGTCCCGAACTTAGTGATATTTTTGGTTTCTTACTTACCAATTCGACTTGCCTTCATCTCTTGTTAGGTTTATAATATCAATACTCGAACTTATATGCATGTTCAGGGACATCATATTAACTTTTGGTTTGCGCACAAGTCCCGAACTTAGAGATATTTTTGGTTTTGGACCAACCAATTCGACTTGCCTTCATCTCTTGTGAGGTTTATAATATCAATACTCGAACTTATATGCATGTTCAGGGACATTATTTTAACTTTCGGTTTGTACCCAAGTCCCGAACTTAGAGATATTTTTGGTTTTGGACCAACCAATTCGACTTGCCTTCATCTCTTTTTAGGTTTATAATATCAATACTCGAACTTATATGCATGTTCAGGGACATCATATTAACTTTCGGTTTGTACCCAAGTCCCGAACTTAGTGATATTTTTGGTTTCCGACCAACCAATTCGACTTGCCTTCATCTCTTGTTAGGTTTATAATATCAATACTCGAACTTATATGCATGTTCAGGGACATCATTTTAACTTTCGGTTTGCACCCAAGTCCCGAACTTAGAGATATTTTTGGTTTCTCACCAACCAATTCGACTTGCCTTCATCTCTTGTTAGGTTTATAATATCAATACTCGAACTTATATGCATGTTCAGGGACATCATTTTAACTTTCGGTTTGTACCCAAGTCCCGAACTTAGAGATATTTTTGGTTTCTTATCAACCAATTCGACTTGCCTTCATCTCTTGTTAGGTTTATAATATCAATACTCGAACTTATATGCATGTTCAAGGACATCATTTTAACTTTCGGTTTGTACCCAAGTCCCGAACTTAGTGATATTTTTGGTTTCTCACCAACCAATTCGACTTGCCTTCATCTCTTGTTAGGTTTATAATATCAATGCTCGAACTTATATGCATGTTCAGGGACATCATTTTAACTTTTGGTTTGCGCACAAGTCCCGAACTTAGTGATATTTTTGGTTTCCGACCAACCAATTCGACTTGCCTTCATCTCTTGTTAGGTTAACAAAATTTTTAATGCAATAGCATGTATTTTGTGAGTTTATGTCCGAGGGATTTAAGTACCGGACTTAGAAAAATTTTTGAAGTCCAAACATTCAATTTGGACTCCATACTCCATTGCTCCTCTAAGAGGTACCTAGTACCCCGTAGCGAAGCAACCGTCACGTTTGAACTTTCCACTAGGAGGTGCAGCCATCACTCGACATGTTAATCATTATCACCCCATACTACTCTCTATATCCGGATACGGCGCTAACCCGATTGCTTGCCCCGACAGCAATCGACCCACTCGTAAGCGGGTTACCCGTAGGTAAGTCAACGATGCGTATTGCCCCCTTCAAGCAAACCGATCATCACTCCGTGGAGGAGTAATGACGGACCCGTACCGGTATCAACTGCATATGATCAACATTCTTATGAACCCACACACTCTTCGCTTATATGCTCAGTAACATTTCAATTCTCTCTCTGTCTTTCGTTTTCCAACTCATTCATCGTGCATACTGAACACACCCGGAAAGGTGCGACAGTACACACGAATACACCACCAAGCATGGGTCGCCTGAGAGGATCGATGCGAACGCATCTCTACAACTCGCAGCTCCCAGCCTGAAGTCCCGTCGTTTGCGGGCGGTCGGTAGGCATCGAAACTAGTCAAGTCCACGGTCGGCGAGGTCAGCTGCCACCAGTGTTCCCTATGGTCAGGTACTAACACGTGCGGTGCGACCCTGCGCGATGCGGCCAAGTCTAGAAGCGGGGATGAGGCGCCAGGCTGCGAGGCAGCGCCAGCGTATCTCGGAGGGTTGTTAGGCCCGCTAGCTTACGATTGCCTATGGGGGTTTGAAGCGCTATCAGCTCGGATTGGTTACGACCTTAGAGGCGTTCAGGCATAATCCAGCGGACGTAGCGTCATACCAAAGTCCGGTCGAACTAGTATTGAGCCAGTGGTCCGTACCTGTGGTTCCTCTCGTACTGCACAGGAATTCCGTTAAGATAGCACAAATGCACACACCAGTAGGGTAAAACTAACCTGTCTCACGACGGTCTAAACCCAGCTCACGTTCCCTTGAAAGGGTGAACAATCCTACGCTTTGGGAATTTTGCTTCACAATGATAGGAAGAGCCGACATCGAAGGATCAAAAAGTCACGTCGCTATGAACGCTTGGCGACCACAAGCCAGTTATCCCTGTAGTTGCGATCGGTCAGCCGAAGTGAGCAGACGTGCCTGTGCTGTGCTCCGTGAGGAAAAAATTTTTTCGTGTTATTCAGTGAATTCAATAGTAAGGGTGGTGAATTTACGTGTGCGGCCCCCGATCTTGGTCCTACGCCCCCCCTCCGAATTTTTCCGGAAAATTCGGAAAATTGAGGGAGTTTTTCGTGGGACGGTTTTTCGCGAATATTAAGAAAAGTAGTGGACCGATCGGGCCAAATGAGGTCTTAAAAGAAGCGGGCCAGTGTGCCGCATGTTTTTGAGAAGGAAAAACTTTGAAAAGTATGGAGTTCAGTTTATAGTGAGTGATTAAAAAGTGAAAATTGAACTTAAAATAGCCAGTGTAGCTTAAGAGCTAGAAGAGAGCTGCCATATAAAGATTTGTGCGTTTCTTGGAGGAGAACAATTCCAGAAAGTTTCAAGACAATCGAGTGAAAACTGACGGAGTTACAGGGCGGCAAAGTTTCGCACCAAAAAAGGACGCCGTTTTTCGCCTTCCGAAAATGGCGGCGTGTGTGTGAAAAAAGCCGTTAAAAACCGTTAAAAACCGTTAAAAACTGGTCCCTGTACCACCAACACCCGGACGGAACATTTTGTGCGGAGCACCCGGTGTTCGGACGGGTTGTTCAGAGTGTCCGCCCTGGTTTCCCGAGAGTTCCCGGCGGGCCCACTGGCCGCTTTTTGGAGGTTCGGCCGGCCAGTCAACCGATCCGGACGTGCGACCCCTCCATCGACGCGTCTCGGTAAGTGGAAACTGGGAGTGACCATCCCGCCCCCCTCCCACCCACCCACCACCCACTGGAGCGGAAAAACACCCTCACAAACGGTTTTTCCGCGTTTTCCCGGGGAAGGAAGGGAGATAGCGACTTGGGGTCTTCGGTGGAGTTGTTCGGGTGGACCCCCCCCACCCACCCCCCTGGAAAACCGACCGATTTTCCACCCCCAGGGGGCGCTACAGCCAGGAAAAGCCACCGGTTGAAGAGTTTTCCGACACTCACGGGAAAACCGGGCTTTTCCCGATAGGGGTTTATATGGGGCACGGAGCCCGATTTTAAAGAAGAATACCCCCCCGCAAGGATTTCCCCGCACCCCCCCTGGAAAATAGGGTTTTTCCGGGCAGCCCCCCTTTCCAAACTATCAACCGGACCCGGGCAAGTGGGGTGTCCAACGACGCAGCTCAACGGTACGAAGTGAAAGCACACCCCCCCCCCCCCCCCCCACCTACCCCAACCACCCACCAACCCCCGGAGCCGTAAAACCGGTTTTCTTAGCGGTTTTCCGCGATTTTCCCGGGGAAGGAAGGGAGATAGCGTCTTGGGGTCTTCGGTGGAGTTGTTCGGGTGGACCCCCCCACCCACCCCCCCTGGAAAACCGACCGATTTTCCACCACCAGGGGGCGCTACAGCCAGGAAAAGCCACCGGTTGAAGAGTTTTCCGACACTCACGGGAAAACCGGGCTTTTCCCGATAGGGGTTTATATGGGGCACGGAGCCCGATTTTAAAGAAGAATACCCCCCCGCAAGGATTTCCCCCCACCCCCCCTGGAAAATAGGGTTTTTTCCGGGCAGCCCCCCTTTCCAAACTATCAACTGGACCCGGGCAAGTGGGGTGTCCAACGACGCAGCTCAACGGTACGAAGCGAACGCACACCCCTCCGCCCCGCTCCCACCTACCCCCACCACCTACCAACCCCCCGAAGCCGTAAAATCGGTTTTTTAAGCGGTTTTCCGCGATTTTTCCGGGGAAGGAAGGGAGATAGCGGTCTCGTGCGGAAGAGAAAGTTGCTCGTTAGGGAAATTTCCATCAATCCCCATCTTTAGAACCTGGATTTTCCGACTTCGGCCGGAAAAGTCAAATTTTCCGGGCACCATTTTCCGGCCGGATAGTACGAAGTTGGGTGTCCAGCGACGCGGCTTGGAGTAAGGAAGGTAGAAAACATCACCCCGCCCCGCTCCCACCTACCACCACCCCCCTGGAGCCGGAAAACCTGTTTCTCCGAGGGTTTCCGTGAGTTTTCCGGGGGAAGGAGCGGAGCTAGCTGATCCAGAGCCGAAGGGGATAGTAGGCGAGACCCATTACTCGCTTATGAGTGCGCCGTATCAATTACGGCCTAGAAAAGGGTCGGTGGTGGCTACCCAGCCACCAGTGTATGAGCGTCCGGCCACGCCCACGATGGAGCTTTGCTACTCCAGCGACGATGATGAACTCAACAACACCATCATTGCGACGTCGGGGCGCGAGGCAGGGGAGGCGGTCATGGAGTTGGAGCAGCCAACAGCCTTAGTGCTAACACCATCGGCATCTCCTGCTCCGGAGGCAGTTGGTGGGCCCATCGACGCGGGAAGCTGGGCATTGCTGATGGCACAGCTGCAAAGTATCGCCGCCCAGCTCACAACCGCACTGGAGGAGTTGCGTTCTTGCCGTGAGGAGAACTCAGCACTTCGACGCGAAAACGAGTTGCTTCGCACGGGCACTCGATCAGTGCTTGAGTTGCAAACTGCGGCGATACACGGCAGTAACCGGGAGTCTGCCCGGAAGCGTCTGCAGCGGCAAAGGCAGCGACAGCGAGAAAAGCAGCAGCGGCAGCAGCAGCAGCAGCAGCAGCAGCAGCAGCAGCAGCTACGTCAGCTGCAGCAGAAGCAGCAGCAGCAGCAGCAGCAGCAGCGTCAGCAGCAGCAGCAGCAGCAGCAGCGTCAGCAGCAGCAGCAGCAGCAGCTGCGTCAGCAGCAGCAGCAGCAGAAGCAGCAGCAGCAACAGCCGCAGCAGCAGCCGCAGCAGCAACAGCCGCAGCAGCAGCCGCAGCAACAGCAGCTCTGGACGACGGTGGTGAAAGGCCACTCGTCCAAGCGGCAATGCCACCAGCCGCAGCAGCAGCAGCAGCAGCAACAGCAGCGAGGCGAGCGATACGTGCCACCGCAGCTTCGCACACCGCAGCAGCAGCAGCAGCAGCAGCAGCAGCGTCCGCAGCAGCAGCAGCAACAACATCAGCAGCAGTCCAAGGGGCGTCCTGTACGACCTGACCGCATCGCGGTGGTTCCGGGTGCGAACAAAACCTGGACGGAGATGTACGTTAAACTACGTACGTCTCAGGAGCTGCAGGACGTCCGGGCGGACATCGGGATGGGGCGTCGGACCGCGCAAGGCCATCTGATAGTCCCGCTGCGCAAGAACGTGGACAGCGCGGAGCTGGCTCGCCGCATTCAGCTGGCGCTCGGCGAGGATGGCGTGGCCCGGGTCGTGACGGAGATGGGAGAAGTTCTCGTCACAAACGTCGACCCCTTGGCTCAGGAGAGCGACGTGGAGCTTGCCATCAAGCAGCAGCTAGGAGCGGAGCCGGGTATTGCGCGGGTCGAGCTGTGGGAGCTCCGCGATGGCACGAAGCGGGCTCGAGTGCGGCTTCCACTCGGAAAGGCTCGGCTTCTGATTGGCCAGAAGCTTACTCTGTGCCAGTGTGTAAGCGGCATCCGCGAGGTCCCGAAGAAGCCGCTTGATCTTCAGCGCTGCTTCCGCTGCTTACTGACGGGGCACCTGGCGCGAGATTGTCGTGCCCCCCACTGACCGGTCGGGTCAGTGCCTGCAGTGTGGCGAGGTAGGCCACCGCATCAGCCAGTGCAC
>NW_026060545.1:25000-27108 GCF_943734695.1 Anopheles maculipalpis | reverse complement strand
AAAGTTGCATGGCGGTGCAGGAGACGAAAATCCAAGGTCGTCTAATGTAGGGACGTAAGACACGAAATCAAAATTTTGGCATAAAAGCTAAAATAATCACCAGACAGTGGTCATCCAAGGCATATTAGAGTCGTCTAATGATGCTGAATGCAATAAGCAATAGCGACTTTTTAATGATTTTTTTGGATTTTTGTCAAAATTTACCCTTCACAACTTGGTACAAGTTATGAGACATGGGTACCGGTATGACCGACGGAAGATTTTTTGACAAAAAATTTTTTTACTCTAACTTTGAGTAAAACGGTGTCAGGATGCATTATTAATCACGAAAAGTGATCTCCGACAGTAAATAGCGAAAGTTACCCGACCATCAAAGTTGCATGGCGGTGCAGGAGACGAAAATCCAAGGTCGTCTAATGTAGGGACGTAAGACACGAAATCAAAATTTTGGCATAAAAGCTAAAATAATCACCAGACAGTGGTCATCCAAGGCATATTAGAGTCGTCTAATGATGCTGAATGCAATAAGCAAAAGCGACTTTTTAATGATTTTTTTGGATTTTTGTCAAAATTTACCCTTCACAACTTGGTACAAGTTATGAGACATGGGTACCGGTATGACCGACGGAAGATTTTTGGACAAAAAATTTTTTTACTCTAACTTTGAGTAAAACGGTGTCAGGATGCATTATTAATCACGAAAAGTGATCTCCGACAGTAAATAGCGAAAGTTACCCGACCATCAAAGTTGCATGGCGGTGCAGGAGACGAAAATCCAAGGTCGTCTAATGTAGGGACGTAAGACACGAAATCAAAATTTTGGCATAAAAGCTAAAATAATCACCAGACAGTGGTCATCCAAGGCATATTAGAGTCGTCTAATGATGCTGAATGCAATAAGCAATAGCGACTTTTTAATGATTTTTTTGGATTTTTGTCAAAATTTACCCTTCACAACTTGGTACAAGTTATGAGACATGGGTACCGGTATGACCGACGGAAGATTTTTGGACAAAAAATTTTTTTACTCTAACTTTGAGTAAAACGGTGTCAGGATGCATTATTAATCACGAAAAGTGATCTCCGACAGTAAATAGCGAAAGTTACCCGACCATCACAGTTGCATGGCGGTGCAGGAGACGAAAATCCAAGGTCGTCTAATGTAGGGACGTAAGACACGAAATCAAAATTTTGGCATAAAAGCTAAAATAATCACCAGACAGTGGTCATCCAAGGCATATTAGAGTCGTCTAATGATGCTGAATGCAATAAGCAATAGCGACTTTTTAATGATTTTTTTGGATTTTTGTCAAAATGTACCCCTCACAACTTGGTACAAGTTATGAGACATGGGTAACGGTATGACCGACGGAAGATTTTTTGGACAAAAAATTTTTTTACTCTAACTTTGAGTAAAACGGTGTCAGGATGCATTATTAATCACGAAAAGTGATCTCCGACAGTAAATAGCGAAAGTTACCCGACCATCAAAGTTGCATGGCAGTGCCGGAGACGAAAATCCAAGGTCGTCTAATGTAGGGACGTAAGACACGAAATCAAAATTTTGGCATAAAAGCTAAAATAATCACCAGACAGTGGTCATCCAAGGCATATTAGAGTCGTCTAATGATGCTGAATGCAATAAGCAATAGCGACTTTTTAATGATTTTTTTGGATTTTTGTCAAAATTTACCCTTTACAACTTGGTACAAGTTATGAGACATGGGTACCGGTATGACCGACGGAAGATTTTTGGACAAAAAATTTTTTTACTCTAACTTTGAGTAAAACGGTGTCAGGATGCATTATTAATCACGAAAAGTGATCTCCGACAGTAAATAGCGAAAGTTACCCGACCATCAAAGTTGCATGGCGGTGCCGGAGACGAAAATCCAAGGTCGTCTAATGTAGGGACGTAAGACACGAAATCAAAATTTTGGCATAAAAGCTAAAATAATCACCAGACAGTGGTCATCCAAGGCATATTAGAGTCGTCTAATGATGCTGAATGCAATAAGCAATAGCGACTTTTTAATGATTTTTTTGGATTTTGTCAAAATTTACCCTTCACAACTTGGTACAAGTTATGAGACATGGTACCGGTATGA
>NW_026060545.1:0-15000 GCF_943734695.1 Anopheles maculipalpis | reverse complement strand
CAAGACAGGTGGTCCTCCAGCATGACCCCAAGGTACTTGATCGTCCGTGTTGGCATCCTCTGCACGCCCTCGATGGTCACCGGCGCCTGCGTGTTCGCCCTCCGCATCGTGGACATCATTACCAACTCGGTCTTGGCCGGAGCAAGCTCCAGATGATGTGCTGCCATCCACGAGTTGATGATGCCAATCGCCTGCTCAGCCAGTTCCGCTGCCGCCTGTGGTGTCGCTCCTCCCGCCAGAACGACCAAATCGTCCGCGAAGCCGATCGCTTCCGCACCGTCCGGCAGCGTCAGCCGCAGCACACCATCATACATGACGTTCCACAGGGTCGGCCCTAGTATAGAGCCCTGTGGTACGCCTGCCGTGACTGTCCTGCGAACTGGTCCCTCGGCGGTCTCGAAAAGCAGCTCCCGTCCCGAGAAGTAGCTGCGCAAGACTCGCTGGAGCGCTGACGGTACGCTCATCCGCTGGAGAGCTGCTGCAATCGCCGTCCAGCTGGCCGAGTTAAAGGCGTTCCGCACGTCCAGAGATGCCACCATCAGGCAGCGAGGGTCTCTGCCATTGGTGCGGTGGAACGTCCTCGCGTACAGGCCTCGCTCGACGACCCGCTGGATGGCCTGCACCGTCGATCGTCCGCGGCGAAAACCATACTGCTCGGGCGACAAGCGGGGTGCACTGCTGTCCTCCAGGTGCTCGTTCAGGCGGTCGAGGATAATCCGCTCAAACACCTTCGGGACTGCACCCAGCATCAGCAGCGGCCGCCACGACGATGGCTCGCCAGGGGGTTTGCCTGGCTTCGGGATTAGCACCAGCCGCGCCGCCTTCCATGGCGTCGGAAACTCTCCCCGCCGCAACAGGTCGTTGAACACCCGGGTGAAGACCTCCGGGTGCTCTCGGATCGCGGTCTTCACCGCCGCGTTGGGGATGCCGTCGAGTCCTGGCGCCTTGGACGATGCCATCCTGGCTGCAACGGCCAACACCTCGTCCTGCGTGACCGGCCGGACCTCCTCCGTGTCGCCCTCGGCTGCGATGGTAGGCCAATCGAACGGAGGGTGCGTCGGGAAAAGTGCGTCAACGATCGGCTGGAGTACTGCTCGGTCGGTTTCAGGTGGTGCGCGACTGCGCAGCTTGGCCAGCACCACCTTGTACCCGAGCCCGAATACATCGTTCTCCACCCCGTCAATGAGCTCCTGCATGCAGCGATCCTTGCTGCGCTGGATCTCGCTCGCCAGCATCCTCCGCGAGCTCAGGAGCTGGGCGGTCAGCGCGAGGCGCTCATCAGGCGGGGCGCTGCGACGTCGCCGTTCTGCAGCTTCGCACTCCTCCCTCAGCCGGTCGATCTCGGGTGTCCACCAGTACATCCTCGGCGCTTGGTGGAAGGTCGCCCCATGCACCCGCTCCATTGTGCCGTCGCACGCTGCAGTAAGCCCGCCGACCAGGTCTTCCGGTGTCTGCGCCAGCTCGAACCGTCCGATGGAAAGGGCGGTGGCGAAGCAGGAGCTGTCAAACTGCGCAGTTTTCCACCGGGTACCGGCATGCCTGGCCGTGCCGATGTTGTTGTTCGGCGGCTGATGTCGTTGCCTACGGTAGTGTTGCATGCCATCTCCCGGAAGACCCACCTGAAACTCCAGGTAGGAGTGGTCGCTGTCGGAGAACCGCGGACTTACCCGCCAGGAATCGGGGCGCGCAATAGTGTGGCTGGAGAAGGTTACATCCACTATGCTTGGTCGTGCCACGCCGTTACCCTTGAACGTGGGTACGTTACCGCTGTTAAGCGTCCGGAGCCCCAAATGGTCTACGACGCTCTTCAGGTCTTCTCCCCTCCGTGACGTACGGGCACTACCCCAGTCCTGGCTCCACGCGTTGAAGTCCCCGGCAAGGACTACCGTCGCGTGTCCGATCAGCGACATCTCCACCGCCTCAAGGTAGCTGACAAAGTCGGCCCCGCTGGTGTTGTTGGGCGAAGCGTAGCAGCTGGCGAATGTTATGCCTGCAATGGTGGCTACAACTAGCCCTGGCGACGACGATCCCCATAGTCGCTGGATGGGGAAGGAGCCAGTGGCAATCACCGCTACGCTTTCCGCTTCATCATATGCCCATCTCGGGTTGGATCTTGGTGGCCGGTAGAGCTCGCAAGCAAGCACGACCTGCACTCCAAGCTCCCTAGCCGTCTGCAGCATCAGGTCCTGTGCTGACCGGCTCCGCCCAAGGTTGATCTGTAGGACCTTCAGTGTTGCCGGCAGGTCGGATGGCCCACCGGGTGAGGACCCTTGCACCTGGCGCAACACGGATCCTCCTGGCAGTGCATCGCCCGATGACCCGGCTTCCCGCAGCGAATGCAGGCGTCCGTGCGGTCGGCCTCGCTCCTGCACTTCGCCCTCCGGTGGCCGATCTCCAGACAACGGAAGCATCTCGGCTGCCGTTCGGTCGTCTGCAGTACTCGGCTGATCGGGCACAAGGTGAAGCTCACCTTGACGCGCTTGCCCACCAGCTTCTCTGCCATCCTCTCCGGCACCCGAACGCGCGCCACCTGCGTCCCGTTGTAGTTCTCCATCAGGCGCACCTCCTCCTCGCAGATGGTCTCGCCTGCAAGGGCCGAAAGTGCCTCCGCCACCTCTGTCGCCAGCGCTAAAGGGTCGATATAATCAACGCGAAGTGCAGCCCTGTCTGTGATCAGTCGACAGCGAATCGCGGGGGTCGCTGCGTCGCAGAACGCCTTTACGGCGGAGAAGATCTCCCCCGAGTTCGCCCCCTCCGGCAGGTCCATCACAAGTCGCGAGCGGGTAGTTCGTCGTCCGACTCCCAGGACCTCGCTGAGGTGGGCCAGCTCTGCCGACGAGCGCACGGCCCGGTAGACCTCTGTCCAGGTCTGTCCCTCCCCTGGGGTCACCTCGATGGCGTCGGGACGGCTTCGCGCTTGCCGAATCGACGGTCCTGACGTAGTCTTCGGCTGCTGCTGACGCTGCTGCTGCTGCTGCTGCTGTCGCTGCTGCTGCTGCTGCTGCAATGTGCGAAGCTGCGGTGGCACGTAACGTTCGCCTCGCTGCTGCTGTTGCTGCTGCTGCTGCTGCTGCGGCAGGTGGCATTGCCGCTTGGACGAGCGGCCTTTCACCACCGTCGTCCAGAGCAGCTGTTGCTGTGGCTGCTGCTGCTGCTGCTGCTGCTGCTGCTGGCGCTGCTGCTGCTGCTGCTGCTGCTGCTGCTGCTGCTGGCTACACTGCTGCTGCTGCTGCTGCTGCTGCTGCTGCGGCTGCTGCTGCTGCTGGCTACACTGCTGCTGCTGCTGCTGCTGCTGCTGCTGCTGCTGCTGCTGCTGCTGCTGCTGTTGCTGCTGCTGCTGCTGCTGCTGCTGCCGCTGCTGCTGCGACCTCCGCTTAGCCTGGCTACGCTGATTGCGGCTGCGCTTTGTACGAGCGCTGCCCTGGCCACCAGGCTGCACCGACGCATGCAGAGCAGTCAGAGAGCGCATGCCCTCCTGCAGTGCCTCCAGCGTGCATTGCAGAGCCACCTCGCGCTCTCGGCTGAGACGCAGCTGTTCTGTCAGCGTCTCCACCTGCTTCACCAGGCTTTCCAGCATCTTGTGCTGAAGCGCCAACACGGACGTATCCTCGCCCTCAGGGTTCGCCGATGTAGATGCTGGCGTAGGTGCAGGTGCCTCCGGTACCGCTGCCTCCAACGCCACCACCGTCTGCTCCAGGACGAAGGCATCGGAGAACTCAGCGTCCTCTTCGTCCTCCGACAATACTACTGCCTCCACTGATCCCTCCGACCGTGGTGACACTGGGGAAGGAGGTGGGGAAGGGTTGGCCGACCATCCCCCGGGAGTGGACCTCATTCGCGAACCGGAGCGTAGCACCCGCCCCTCCATCGAAATTTCCGTGGTTGTTTCCAAAATCCGTTCGAAAATCCGGTTAGTGGTCTGCCGTCGCGTTGAAGTCTCCCGTTTCACCGTTCCCGGTCCCTGTGCGATAAGCGCCGGAGAACTATGCAATCCGCACTTTTGGGACCGTAACGCCCCGTAACGCCTTGGGTGTCCCGGCTAAGCAGTGCCGTCACCGGCCGCTGGTGGTGCTGCTGTCGTCAGGGAGAGGTGGTGCGTGTCTTGGATGTGCGGTTCCACTACTGTCCGCGGGTGGCGCCACCAGCGAAAGCTCCCACGAAATGCAAGAGATGGCGCTGGTCGGTGTCTCGGCTATAAACGCTTCGTGTGATGGATGACGCACATACACACGCCACGACACACACGACGCCACTCGATGCGCGCTTTTCACTCGCCGGTTCACTGGTTGTTTTCCGCCTTTTTTCACAAGAACAGGGATAACTGGCTTGTGGTCGCCAAGCGTTCATAGCGACGTGACTTTTTGATCCTTCGATGTCGGCTCTTCCTATCATTGTGAAGCAAAATTCCCAAAGCGTAGGATTGTTCACCCTTTCAAGGGAACGTGAGCTGGGTTTAGACCGTCGTGAGACAGGTTAGTTTTACCCTACTGGTGTGTGCATTTGTGCTATCTTAACGGAATTCCTGTGCAGTACGAGAGGAACCACAGGTACGGACCACTGGCTCAATACTAGTTCGACCGGACTTTGGTATGACGCTACGTCCGCTGGATTATGCCTGAACGCCTCTAAGGTCGTAACCAATCCGAGCTGATAGCGCTTCAAACCCCCATAGGCAATCGTAAGCTAGCGGGCCTAACAACCCTCCGAGATACGCTGGCGCTGCCTCGCAGCCTGGCGCCTCATCCCCGCTTCTAGACTTGGCCGCATCGCGCAGGGTCGCACCGCACGTGTTAGTACCTGACCATAGGGAACACTGGTGGCAGCTGACCTCGCCGACCGTGGACTTGACTAGTTTCGATGCCTACCGACCGCCCGCAAACGACGGGACTTCAGGCTGGGAGCTGCGAGTTGTAGAGATGCGTTCGCATCGATCCTCTCAGGCGACCCATGCTTGGTGGTGTATTCGTGTGTACTGTCGCACCTTTCCGGGTGTGTTCAGTATGCACGATGAATGAGTTGGAAAACGAAAGACAGAGAGAGAATTCAAATGTTACTGAGCATATAAGCGAAGAGTGTGTGGGTTCATAAGAATGTTGATCATATGCAGTTGATACCGGTACGGGTCCGTCATTACTCCTCCACGGAGTGATGATCGGTTTGCTTGAAGGGGGCAATACGCATCGTTGACTTACCTACGGGTAACCCGCTTACGAGTGGGTCGATTGCTGTCGGGGCAAGCAATCGGGTTAGCGCCGTATCCGGATATAGAGAGTAGTATGGGGTGATAATGATTAACATGTCGAGTGATGGCTGCACCTCCTAGTGGAAAGTTCAAACGTGACGGTTGCTTCGCTACGGGGTACTAGGTACCTCTTAGAGGAGCAATGGAGTATGGAGTCCAAATTGAATGTTTGGACTTCAAAAATTTCTCTAAGTCCGGTACTTAAATCCCTCGGACATAAACTCACAAAATACATGTTATTGCATTAAAAATTTTGCTAACCTAACAAGAGATGAAGGCAAGTCGAATTGGTTGGTCGGAAACCAAAAATATCACTAAGTTCGGGACTTGGGTACAAACCGAAAGTTAATATGATGTCCCTGAACATGCATATAAGTTCGAGTATTGATATTATAAACCTAACAAGAGATGAAGGCAAGTCGAATTGGTTGGTGAGAAACCAAAAATATCACTAAGTTCGGGACTTGGGTACAAACCGAAAGTTAAAATGATGTCCCTGAACATGCACATAAGTTCGAGTATTGATATTATAAACCTAACAAGAGATGAAGGCAAGTCGAATTGGTAAGTAAGAAACCAAAAATATCTCTAAGTTCGGGACTTGGGTACAAACCGAAAGTTAAAATGATGTCCCTGAACATGCATATAAGTTCGAGTATTGATATTATAAACCTAACAAGAGATGAAGGCAAGTCGAATTGGTTGGTCCGAAACCAAAAATATCTCTAAGTTCGGGACTTGTGCGCAAACCGAAAGTTAATATGATGTCCCTGAACATGCATATAAGTTCGAGTATTGATATTATAAACCTAACAAGAGATGAAGGCAAGTCGAATTGGTTGGTCCGAAACCAAAAATATCTCTAAGTTCGGGACTTGGGAGCAAACCGAAAGTTAAAATGATGTCCCTGAACATGCATATAAGTTCGAGTATTGATATTATAAACCTAACAAGAGATGAAGGCAAGTCGAATTGGTTGGTCGGAAACCAAAAATATCACTAAGTTCGGGACTTGTGCGCAAACCGAAAGTTAAAATGATGTCCCTGAACATGCATATAAGTTCGAGTATTGATATTATAAACCTAACAAGAGATGAAGGCAAGTCGAATTGGTTGGTGAGAAACCAAAAATATCTCTAAGTTCGGGACTTGGGTGCAAACCGAAAGTTAAAATGATGTCCCTGAACATGCATATAAGTTCGAGTATTGATATTATAAACCTAACAAGAGATGAAGGCAAGTCGAATTGGTTGGTCCGAAACCAAAAATATCTCTAAGTTCGGGACTTGGGTGCAAACCGAAAGTTAAAATGATGTCCCTGAACATGCATATAAGTTCGAGTATTGATATTATAAACCTAACAAGAGATGAAGGCAGTCGAATTGGTTGATAAGAAACCAAAAATATCTCTAAGTTCGGGACTTGGGTGCAAACCGAAAGTTAAAATGATGTCCCTGAACATGCATATAAGTTCGAGTATTGATATTATAAACCTAACAAGAGATGAAGGCAGTCGAATTGGTTGATAAGAAACCAAAAATATCACTAAGTTCGGGACTTGGGTGCAAACCGAAAGTTAAAATGATGTCCCTGAACATGCATATAAGTTCGAGTATTGATATTATAAACCTAACAAGAGATGAAGGCAAGTCGAATTGGTTGGTAAGAAACCAAAAATATCACTGAGTTCGGGACTTGTGCGCAAACCAAAAGTTAATATGATGTCCCTGAACATGCATATAAGTTCGAGCATTGATATTATAAACCTAACAAGAGATGAAGGCAAGTCGAATTGGTTGGTCCGAAACCAAAAATGTCTCTAAGTTCGGGACTTGGGTACAAACCGAAAGTTAAAATGATGTCCCTGAACATGCATATAAGTTCGAGTATTGATATTATAAACCTAACAAGAGATGAAGGCAAGTCGATTTGGTTGGTGAGAAACCAAAAATATCACTAAGTTCGGGACTTGGGTGCAAACCGAAAGTTAAAATGATGTCCCTGAACATGCATATAAGTTCGAGTATTGATATTATAAACCTAACAAGAGATGAAGGCAAGTCGAATTGGTTGGTAAGAAACCAAAAATATCACTGAGTTCGGGACTTGTGCGCAAACCAAAAGTTAATATGATGTCCCTGAACATGCATATAAGTTCGAGTATTGATATTATAAACCTAACAAGAGATGAAGGCAAGTCGAATTGGTTGGTCCAAAACCAAAAATATCTCTAAGTTCGGGACTTGGGTGCAAACCGAAAGTTAAAATGATGTCCCTGAACATGCATATAAGTTCGAGTATTGATATTATAAACCTAACAAGAGATGAAGGCAAGTCGAATTGGTTGATAAGAAACCAAAAATATCTCTAAGTTCGGGACTTGGGTGCAAACCGAAAGTTAAAATGATGTCCCTGAACATGCATATAAGTTCGAGCATTGATATTATAAACCTAACAAGAGATGAAGGCAAGTCGATTTGGTTGGTGAGAAACCAAAAATATCACTAAGTTCGGGACTTGGGTACAAACCGAAAGTTAAAATGATGTCCCTGAACATGCACATAAGTTCGAGTATTGATATTATAAACCTAACAAGAGATGAAGGCAAGTCGAATTGGTAAGTAAGAAACCAAAAATATCTCTAAGTTCGGGACTTGTGCGCAAACCAAAAGTTAATATGATGTCCCTGAACATGCATATAAGTTCGAGTATTGATATTATAAACCTAACAAGAGATGAAGGCAAGTCGAATTGGTTGGTCCAAAACCAAAAATATCTCTAAGTTCGGGACTTGGGTACAAACCGAAAGTTAAAATGATGTCCCTGAACATGCATATAAGTTCGAGTATTGATATTATAAACCTAACAAGAGATGAAGGCAAGTCGAATTGGTTGGTCGGAAACCAAAAATATCACTAAGTTCGGGACTTGTGCGCAAACCGAAAGTTAAAATGATGTCCCTGAACATGCATATAAGTTCGAGTATTGATATTATAAACCTAACAAGAGATGAAGGCAAGTCGAATTGGTTGGTGAGAAACCAAAAATATCACTAAGTTCGGGACTTGGGTACAAACCGAAAGTTAAAATGATGTCCCTGAACATGCACATAAGTTCGAGTATTGATATTATAAACCTAACAAGAGATGAAGGCAAGTCGAATTGGTAAGTAAGAAACCAAAAATATCTCTAAGTTCGGGACTTGGGTACAAACCGAAAGTTAAAATGATGTCCCTGAACATGCATATAAGTTCGAGTATTGATATTATAAACCTAACAAGAGATGAAGGCAAGTCGAATTGGTTGGTCCGAAACCAAAAATATCTCTAAGTTCGGGACTTGTGCGCAAACCGAAAGTTAATATGATGTCCCTGAACATGCATATAAGTTCGAGTATTGATATTATAAACCTAACAAGAGATGAAGGCAAGTCGAATTGGTTGGTCCGAAACCAAAAATATCTCTAAGTTCGGGACTTGGGAGCAAACCGAAAGTTAAAATGATGTCCCTGAACATGCATATAAGTTCGAGTATTGATATTATAAACCTAACAAGAGATGAAGGCAAGTCGAATTGGTTGGTCGGAAACCAAAAATATCACTAAGTTCGGGACTTGTGCGCAAACCGAAAGTTAAAATGATGTCCCTGAACATGCATATAAGTTCGAGTATTGATATTATAAACCTAACAAGAGATGAAGGCAAGTCGAATTGGTTGGTGAGAAACCAAAAATATCTCTAAGTTCGGGACTTGGGTGCAAACCGAAAGTTAAAATGATGTCCCTGAACATGCATATAAGTTCGAGTATTGATATTATAAACCTAACAAGAGATGAAGGCAAGTCGAATTGGTTGATAAGAAACCAAAAATATCTCTAAGTTCGGGACTTGGGTGCAAACCGAAAGTTAAAATGATGTCCCTGAACATGCATATAAGTTCGAGTATTGATATTATAAACCTAACAAGAGATGAAGGCAAGTCGAATTGGTTGGTCCGAAACCAAAAATATCTCTAAGTTCGGGACTTGGGTGCAAACCGAAAGTTAAAATGATGTCCCTGAACATGCATATAAGTTCGAGTATTGATATTATAAACCTAACAAGAGATGAAGGCAAGTCGAATTGGTTGGTCGGAAACCAAAAATATCACTAAGTTCGGGACTTGGGTACAAACCGAAAGTTAATATGATGTCCCTGAACATGCATATAAGTTCGAGTATTGATATTATAAACCTAACAAGAGATGAAGGCAAGTCGAATTGGTTGGTGAGAAACCAAAAATATCACTAAGTTCGGGACTTGGGTACAAACCGAAAGTTAAAATGATGTCCCTGAACATGCACATAAGTTCGAGTATTGATATTATAAACCTAACAAGAGATGAAGGCAAGTCGAATTGGTAAGTAAGAAACCAAAAATATCTCTAAGTTCGGGACTTGGGTACAAACCGAAAGTTAAAATGATGTCCCTGAACATGCATATAAGTTCGAGTATTGATATTATAAACCTAACAAGAGATGAAGGCAAGTCGAATTGGTTGGTCCGAAACCAAAAATATCTCTAAGTTCGGGACTTGTGCGCAAACCGAAAGTTAATATGATGTCCCTGAACATGCATATAAGTTCGAGTATTGATATTATAAACCTAACAAGAGATGAAGGCAAGTCGAATTGGTTGGTGAGAAACCAAAAATATCACTAAGTTCGGGACTTGGGAGCAAACCGAAAGTTAAAATGATGTCCCTGAACATGCATATAAGTTCGAGTATTGATATTATAAACCTAACAAGAGATGAAGGCAAGTCGAATTGGTTGGTCGGAAACCAAAAATATCACTAAGTTCGGGACTTGTGCGCAAACCGAAAGTTAAAATGATGTCCCTGAACATGCATATAAGTTCGAGTATTGATATTATAAACCTAACAAGAGATGAAGGCAAGTCGAATTGGTTGGTGAGAAACCAAAAATATCTCTAAGTTCGGGACTTGGGTGCAAACCGAAAGTTAAAATGATGTCCCTGAACATGCATATAAGTTCGAGTATTGATATTATAAACCTAACAAGAGATGAAGGCAAGTCGAATTGGTTGGTGAGAAACCAAAAATATCACTAAGTTCGGGACTTGGGTACAAACCGAAAGTTAAAATGATGTCCCTGAACATGCACATAAGTTCGAGTATTGATATTATAAACCTAACAAGAGATGAAGGCAAGTCGAATTGGTAAGTAAGAAACCAAAAATATCTCTAAGTTCGGGACTTGTGCGCAAACCAAAAGTTAATATGATGTCCCTGAACATGCATATAAGTTCGAGTATTGATATTATAAACCTAACAAGAGATGAAGGCAAGTCGAATTGGTTGGTCCAAAACCAAAAATATCACTAAGTTCGGGACTTGGGTGCAAACCGAAAGTTAAAATGATGTCCCTGAACATGCATATAAGTTCGAGTATTGATATTATAAACCTAACAAGAGATGAAGGCAAGTCGAATTGGTTGGTCCAAAACCAAAAATATCTCTAAGTTCGGGACTTGGGTGCAAACCGAAAGTTAAAATGATGTCCCTGAACATGCATATAAGTTCGAGTATTGATATTATAAACCTAACAAGAGATGAAGGCAGTCGAATTGGTTGATAAGAAACCAAAAATATCACTAAGTTCGGGACTTGGGTACAAACCGAAAGTTAATATGATGTCCCTGAACATGCATATAAGTTCGAGTATTGATATTATAAACCTAACAAGAGATGAAGGCAAGTCGAATTGGTTGATAAGAAACCAAAAATATCTCTAAGTTCGGGACTTGGGTGCAAACCGAAAGTTAAAATGATGTCCCTGAACATGCATATAAGTTCGAGTATTGATATTATAAACATAACAAGAGATGAAGGCAAGTCGAATTGGTTGGTCCGAAACCAAAAATATCTCTAAGTTCGGGACTTGGGTGCAAACCGAAAGTTAAAATGATGTCCCTGAACATGCATATAAGTTCGAGTATTGATATTATAAACCTAACAAGAGATGAAGGCAGTCGAATTGGTTGATAAGAAACCAAAAATATCTCTAAGTTCGGGACTTGGGTGCAAACCGAAAGTTAAAATGATGTCCCTGAACATGCATATAAGTTCGAGTATTGATATTATAAACCTAACAAGAGATGAAGGCAGTCGAATTGGTTGATAAGAAACCAAAAATATCACTAAGTTCGGGACTTGGGTGCAAACCGAAAGTTAAAATGATGTCCCTGAACATGCATATAAGTTCGAGTATTGATATTATAAACCTAACAAGAGATGAAGGCAAGTCGAATTGGTTGGTAAGAAACCAAAAATATCACTGAGTTCGGGACTTGTGCGCAAACCAAAAGTTAATATGATGTCCCTGAACATGCATATAAGTTCGAGCATTGATATTATAAACCTAACAAGAGATGAAGGCAAGTCGAATTGGTTGGTCCGAAACCAAAAATGTCTCTAAGTTCGGGACTTGGGTACAAACCGAAAGTTAAAATGATGTCCCTGAACATGCATATAAGTTCGAGTATTGATATTATAAACCTAACAAGAGATGAAGGCAAGTCGATTTGGTTGGTGAGAAACCAAAAATATCACTAAGTTCGGGACTTGGGTGCAAACCGAAAGTTAAAATGATGTCCCTGAACATGCATATAAGTTCGAGTATTGATATTATAAACCTAACAAGAGATGAAGGCAAGTCGAATTGGTTGGTAAGAAACCAAAAATATCACTGAGTTCGGGACTTGTGCGCAAACCAAAAGTTAATATGATGTCCCTGAACATGCATATAAGTTCGAGTATTGATATTATAAACCTAACAAGAGATGAAGGCAAGTCGAATTGGTTGGTCCAAAACCAAAAATATCTCTAAGTTCGGGACTTGGGTGCAAACCGAAAGTTAAAATGATGTCCCTGAACATGCATATAAGTTCGAGTATTGATATTATAAACCTAACAAGAGATGAAGGCAAGTCGAATTGGTTGATAAGAAACCAAAAATATCTCTAAGTTCGGGACTTGGGTGCAAACCGAAAGTTAAAATGATGTCCCTGAACATGCATATAAGTTCGAGCATTGATATTATAAACCTAACAAGAGATGAAGGCAAGTCGATTTGGTTGGTGAGAAACCAAAAATATCACTAAGTTCGGGACTTGGGTACAAACCGAAAGTTAAAATGATGTCCCTGAACATGCACATAAGTTCGAGTATTGATATTATAAACCTAACAAGAGATGAAGGCAAGTCGAATTGGTAAGTAAGAAACCAAAAATATCTCTAAGTTCGGGACTTGTGCGCAAACCAAAAGTTAATATGATGTCCCTGAACATGCATATAAGTTCGAGTATTGATATTATAAACCTAACAAGAGATGAAGGCAAGTCGAATTGGTTGGTCCAAAACCAAAAATATCACTAAGTTCGGGACTTGGGTACAAACCGAAAGTTAAAATGATGTCCCTGAACATGCATATAAGTTCGAGTATTGATATTATAAACCTAACAAGAGATGAAGGCAAGTCGAATTGGTTGGTGAGAAACCAAAAATATCTCTAAGTTCGGGACTTGGGTACAAACCGAAAGTTAATATGATGTCCCTGAACATGCATATAAGTTCGAGTATTGATATTATAAACCTAACAAGAGATGAAGGCAAGTCGAATTGGTTGGTCCAAAACCAAAAATATCACTAAGTTCGGGACTTGGGTACAAACCGAAAGTTAAAATGATGTCCCTGAACATGCATATAAGTTCGAGTATTGATATTATAAACCTAACAAGAGATGAAGGCAAGTCGAATTGGTTGGTGAGAAACCAAAAATATCTCTAAGTTCGGGACTTGGGTACAAACCGAAAGTTAATATGATGTCCCTGAACATGCATATAAGTTCGAGTATTGATATTATAAACCTAACAAGAGATGAAGGCAAGTCGAATTGGTTGGTCCGAAACCAAAAATATCTCTAAGTTCGGGACTGGGTGCAAACCGAAAGTTAAAATGATGTCCCTGAACATGCATATAAGTTCGAGTATTGATATTATAAACCTAACAAGAGATGAAGGCAAGTCGAATTGGTTGGTCGGAAACCAAAAATATCACTAAGTTCGGGACTTGTGCGCAAACCAAAAGTTAAAATGATGTCCCTGAACATGCATATAAGTATCGAGTATTGATATTATAAACCTAACAAGAGATGAAGGCAAGTCGAATTGGTTGGTCCAAAACCAAAAATATCACTAAGTTCGGGACTTGTGCGCAAACCAAAAGTTAAAATGATGTCCCTGAACATGCATATAAGTTCGAGTATTGATATTATAAACTAACAAGAGATGAAGGCAAGTCGAATTGGTTGATAAGAAACCAAAAAATATCTCTAAGTTCGGGACTTGGGTGCAAACCGAAGTTAAATGATGTCCCTGAACATGCATATAAGTTCGAGTATTGATATTATAAACCTAACAAGAGATGAAGGCAAGTCGAATTGGTTGGTCCGAAACCAAAAATATCTCTAAGTTCGGGACTTGGGTGCAAACCGAAAGTTAAAATGATGTCCCTGAACATGCATATAAGTTCGAGTATTGATATTATAAACCTAACAAGAGATGAAGGCAAGTCGAATTGGTTGGTCCGAAACCAAAAATATCTCTAAGTTCGGGACTGTGGGTGCAAACCGAAAGTTAAAATGATGTCCCTGAACATGCATATAGTTCGAGTATTGATATTATAAACCTAACAAGAGATGAAGGCAGTCGAATTGGTTGATAAGAAACCAAAAATATCACTAAGTTCGGGACTTGGGTGCAAACCGAAAGTTAAAATGATGTCCCTGAACATGCATATAAGTTCGAGTATTGATATTATAAACCTAACAAGAGATGAAGGCAAGTCGAATTGTTGGTAAGAAACCAAAAATATCACTAAGTTCGGGACTTGGGTGCAAACCGAAAGTTAAAATGATGTCCCTGAACATGCATATAAGTTCGAGTATTGATATTATAAACCTAACAAGAGATGAAGGCAAGTCGAATTGGTTGATAAGAAACCAAAAAATATCTCTAAGTTCGGGACTTGGGTACAAACCGAAAGTTAAAATGATGTCCCTGAACATGCATATAAGTTCGAGTATTGATATTATAAACCTAACAAGAGATGAAGGCAAGTCGAATTGGTTGGTGAGAACCAAAAATATCTCTAAGTTCGGGACTTGGGTGCAAACCGAAAGTTAAAATGATGTCCCTGAACATGCATATAAGTTCGAGTATTGATATTATAAACCTAACAAGAGATGAAGGCAAGTCGAATTGGTTGATAAGAAACCAAAAATATCTCTAAGTTCGGGACTTGGGTGCAAACCGAAAGTTAAAATGATGTCCCTGAACATGCATATAAGTTCGAGTATTGATATTATAAACCTAACAAGAGATGAAGGCAAGTCGAATTGGTTGGTCCGAAACCAAAAATATCTCTAAGTACGGGACAGAACCAAAAACTATATACCAAGTGCCTGAAATGTCTATAAACCACACGAAGAACTCTTCACACACAGGTGGCGCCTCATAACCTGGTTCAATGTATAAGACATTGGTTTCGGGGGATTTATTGAGAAGAAAATTTTTTTCTCTAACTTTGAGTAAAACTGTCTCAGAATACATATTTAACCACGAAAAGTGAACACCGACAGTAAATAGCAAAAGTCAACCGACCATCAAAGTTGTATGGCGGTGTAGGAGAAGAAAATC
>NW_026060544.1:7500-22500 GCF_943734695.1 Anopheles maculipalpis | reverse complement strand
CTGAACATGCATATAAGTTCGAGTATTGATATTATAAACCTAACAAGAGATGAAGGCAAGTCGAATTGGTAAGTAAGAAACCAAAAATATCTCTAAGTTCGGGACTTGGGTGCAAACCGAAAGTTAATATGATGTCCCTGAACATGCATATAAGTTCGAGTATTGATATTATAAACCTAACAAGAGATGAAGGCAAGTCGAATTGGTTGGTCCAAAACCAAAAATATCTCTAAGTTCGGGACTTGGGTGCAAACCGAAAGTTAAAATGATGTCCCTGAACATGCATATAAGTTCGAGTATTGATATTATAAACCTAACAAGAGATGAAGGCAAGTCGAATTGGTTGGTAAGAAACCAAAAATATCACTAAGTTCGGGACTTGGGTGCAAACCGAAAGTGAATATGATGTCCCTGAACATGCATATAAGTTCGAGTATTGATATTATAAACCTAACAAGAGATGAAGGCAAGTCGAATTGGTAAGTAAGAAACCAAAAATATCTCTAAGTTCGGGACTTGGGTGCAAACCGAAAGTTAAAATGATGTCCCTGAACATGCATATAAGTTCGAGTATTGATATTATAAACCTAACAAGAGATGAAGGCAAGTCGAATTGGTTGGTAAGAAACCAAAAATATCACTAAGTTCGGGACTTGGGTGCAAACCGAAAGTGAATATGATGTCCCTGAACATGCATATAAGTTCGAGTATTGATATTATAAACCTAACAAGAGATGAAGGCAAGTCGAATTGGTAAGTAAGAAACCAAAAATATCTCTAAGTTCGGGACTTGGGTACAAACCGAAAGTTAATATGATGTCCCTGAACATGCATATAAGTTCGAGTATTGATATTATAAACCTAACAAGAGATGAAGGCAAGTCGAATTGGTTGGTTGGAAACCAAAAATATCACTAAGTTCGGGACTTGGGTACAAACCGAAAGTTAAAATGATGTCCCTGAACATGCATATAAGTTCGAGTATTGATATTATAAACCTAACAAGCGATGAAGGCAAGTCGAATTGGTTGGTCGGAAACCAAAAATATCACTAAGTTCGGGACTTGGGTACAAACCGAAAGTTAATATGATGTCCCTGAACATGCATATAAGTTCGAGTATTGATATTATAAACCTAACAAGAGATGAAGGCAAGTCGAATTGGTTGGTCCAAAACCAAAAATATCTCTAAGTTCGGGACTTGGGTGCAAACCGAAAGTTAAAATGATGTTCCTGAACATGCATATAAGTTCGAGTATTGATATTATAAACCTAACAAGAGATGAAGGCAAGTCGAATTGGTTGGTCGGAAACCAAAAATATCACTAAGTTCGGGACTTGGGTACAAACCGAAAGTTAATATGATGTCCCTGAACATGCATATAAGTTCGAGTATTGATATTATAAACCTAACAAGAGATGAAGGCAAGTCGAATTGGTTGGTTGGAAACCAAAAATATCACTAAGTTCGGGACTTGGGTACAAACCGAAAGTTAATATGATGTCCCTGAACATGCATATAAGTTCGAGTATTGATATTATAAACCTAACAAGCGATGAAGGCAAGTCGAATTGGTTGGTCGGAAACCAAAAATATCACTAAGTTCGGGACTTGGGTACAAACCGAAAGTTAATATGATGTCCCTGAACATGCATATAAGTTCGAGTATTGATATTATAAACCTAACAAGAGATGAAGGCAAGTCGAATTGGTTGGTCCGAAACCAAAAATATCTCTAAGTTCGGGACTTGGGTGCAAACCGAAAGTGAATATGATGTCCCTGAACATGCATATAAGTTCGAGTATTGATATTATAAACCTAACAAGAGATGAAGGCAAGTCGAATTGGTAAGTAAGAAACCAAAAATATCTCTAAGTTCGGGACTTGGGTGCAAACCGAAAGTTAAAATGATGTCCCTGAACATGCATATAAGTTCGAGTATTGATATTATAAACCTAACAAGAGATGAAGGCAAGTCGAATTGGTAAGTAAGAAACCAAAAATATCTCTAAGTTCGGGACTTGGGTGCAAACCGAAAGTTAAAATGATGTCCCTGAACATGCATATAAGTTCGAGTATTGATATTATAAACCTAACAAGAGATGAAGGCAAGTCGAATTGGTAAGTAAGAAACCAAAAATATCTCTAAGTTCGGGACTTGGGTGCAAACCGAAAGTTAAAATGATGTCCCTGAACATGCATATAAGTTCGAGTATTGATATTATAAACCTAACAAGAGATGAAGGCAAGTCGAATTGGTAAGTAAGAAACCAAAAATATCACTAAGTTCGGGACTTGGGTGCAAACCGAAAGTTAAAATGATGTCCCTGAACATGCATATAAGTTCGAGTATTGATATTATAAACCTAACAAGAGATGAAGGCAAGTCGAATTGGTAAGTAAGAAACCAAAAATATCTCTAAGTTCGGGACTTGGGTGCAAACCGAAAGTTAATATGATGTCCCTGAACATGCATATAAGTTCGAGTATTGATATTATAAACCTAACAAGAGATGAAGGCAAGTCGAATTGGTTGGTCCAAAACCAAAAATATCTCTAAGTTCGGGACTTGGGTGCAAACCGAAAGTTAAAATGATGTCCCTGAACATGCATATAAGTTCGAGTATTGATATTATAAACCTAACAAGAGATGAAGGCAAGTCGAATTGGTTAGTAAGAAACCAAAAATATCTCTAAGTTCGGGACTTGGGTGCAAACCGAAAGTGAATATGATGTCCCTGAACATGCATATAAGTTCGAGTATTGATATTATAAACCTAACAAGAGATGAAGGCAAGTCGAATTGGTTAGTAAGATACCAAAAATATCTCTAAGTTCGGGACTTGGGTGCAAACCGAAAGTTAAAATGATGTCCCTGAACATGCATATAAGTTCGAGTATTGATATTATAAACCTAACAAGAGATGAAGGCAAGTCGAATTGGTAAGTAAGAAACCAAAAATATCTCTAAGTTCGGGACTTGGGTGCAAACCGAAAGTTAAAATGATGTCCCTGAACATGCATATAAGTTCGAGTATTGATATTATAAACCTAACAAGAGATGAAGGCAAGTCGAATTGGTAAGTAAGAAACCAAAAATATCTCTAAGTTCGGGACTTGGGTGCAAACCGAAAGTTAAAATGATGTCCCTGAACATGCATATAAGTTCGAGTATTGATATTATAAACCTAACAAGAGATGAAGGCAAGTCGAATTGGTAAGTAAGAAACCAAAAATATCACTAAGTTCGGGACTTGGGTGCAAACCGAAAGTTAAAATGATGTCCCTGAACATGCATATAAGTTCGAGTATTGATATTATAAACCTAACAAGAGATGAAGGCAAGTCGAATTGGTAAGTAAGAAACCAAAAATATCTCTAAGTTCGGGACTTGGGTGCAAACCGAAAGTTAATATGATGTCCCTGAACATGCATATAAGTTCGAGTATTGATATTATAAACCTAACAAGAGATGAAGGCAAGTCGAATTGGTTGGTCCAAAACCAAAAATATCTCTAAGTTCGGGACTTGGGTGCAAACCGAAAGTTAAAATGATGTCCCTGAACATGCATATAAGTTCGAGTATTGATATTATAAACCTAACAAGAGATGAAGGCAAGTCGAATTGGTTGGTAAGAAACCAAAAATATCACTAAGTTCGGGACTTGGGTGCAAACCGAAAGTTAATATGATGTCCCTGAACATGCATATAAGTTCGAGTATTGATATTATAAACCTAACAAGAGATGAAGGCAAGTCGAATTGGTAAGTAAGAAACCAAAAATATCTCTAAGTTCGGGACTTGGGTGCAAACCGAAAGTTAAAATGATGTCCCTGAACATGCATATAAGTTCGAGTATTGATATTATAAACCTAACAAGAGATGAAGGCAAGTCGAATTGGTTGGTAAGAAACCAAAAATATCACTAAGTTCGGGACTTGGGTGCAAACCGAAAGTGAATATGATGTCCCTGAACATGCATATAAGTTCGAGTATTGATATTATAAACCTAACAAGAGATGAAGGCAAGTCGAATTGGTAAGTAAGAAACCAAAAATATCTCTAAGTTCGGGACTTGGGTACAAACCGAAAGTTAATATGATGTCCCTGAACATGCATATAAGTTCGAGTATTGATATTATAAACCTAACAAGAGATGAAGGCAAGTCGAATTGGTTGGTTGGAAACCAAAAATATCACTAAGTTCGGGACTTGGGTACAAACCGAAAGTTAAAATGATGTCCCTGAACATGCATATAAGTTCGAGTATTGATATTATAAACCTAACAAGCGATGAAGGCAAGTCGAATTGGTTGGTCGGAAACCAAAAATATCACTAAGTTCGGGACTTGGGTACAAACCGAAAGTTAATATGATGTCCCTGAACATGCATATAAGTTCGAGTATTGATATTATAAACCTAACAAGAGATGAAGGCAAGTCGAATTGGTTGGTCCAAAACCAAAAATATCTCTAAGTTCGGGACTTGGGTGCAAACCGAAAGTTAAAATGATGTTCCTGAACATGCATATAAGTTCGAGTATTGATATTATAAACCTAACAAGAGATGAAGGCAAGTCGAATTGGTTGGTCGGAAACCAAAAATATCACTAAGTTCGGGACTTGGGTACAAACCGAAAGTTAATATGATGTCCCTGAACATGCATATAAGTTCGAGTATTGATATTATAAACCTAACAAGAGATGAAGGCAAGTCGAATTGGTTGGTTGGAAACCAAAAATATCACTAAGTTCGGGACTTGGGTACAAACCGAAAGTTAAAATGATGTCCCTGAACATGCATATAAGTTCGAGTATTGATATTATAAACCTAACAAGCGATGAAGGCAAGTCGAATTGGTTGGTCGGAAACCAAAAATATCACTAAGTTCGGGACTTGGGTACAAACCGAAAGTTAATATGATGTCCCTGAACATGCATATAAGTTCGAGTATTGATATTATAAACCTAACAAGAGATGAAGGCAAGTCGAATTGGTTGGTCCAAAACCAAAAATATCTCTAAGTTCGGGACTTGGGTGCAAACCGAAAGTTAAAATGATGTCCCTGAACATGCATATAAGTTCGAGTATTGATATTATAAACCTAACAAGAGATGAAGGCAAGTCGAATTGGTAAGTAAGAAACCAAAAATATCTCTAAGTTCGGGACTTGGGTGCAAACCGAAAGTTAAAATGATGTCCCTGAACATGCATATAAGTTCTAGTATTGATATTATAAACCTAACAAGAGATGAAGGCAAGTCGAATTGGTAAGTAAGAAACCAAAAATATCTCTAAGTTCGGGACTTGGGTGCAAACCGAAAGTTAAAATGATGTCCCTGAACATGCATATAAGTTCGAGTATTGATATTATAAACCTAACAAGAGATGAAGGCAAGTCGAATTGGTAAGTAAGAAACCAAAAATATCTCTAAGTTCGGGACTTGGGTGCAAACCGAAAGTTAAAATGATGTCCCTGAACATGCATATAAGTTCGAGTATTGATATTATAAACCTAACAAGAGATGAAGGCAAGTCGAATTGGTAAGTAAGAAACCAAAAATATCACTAAGTTCGGGACTTGGGTGCAAACCGAAAGTTAAAATGATGTCCCTGAACATGCATATAAGTTCGAGTATTGATATTATAAACCTAACAAGAGATGAAGGCAAGTCGAATTGGTAAGTAAGAAACCAAAAATATCTCTAAGTTCGGGACTTGGGTGCAAACCGAAAGTTAATATGATGTCCCTGAACATGCATATAAGTTCGAGTATTGATATTATAAACCTAACAAGAGATGAAGGCAAGTCGAATTGGTTGGTCCAAAACCAAAAATATCTCTAAGTTCGGGACTTGGGTGCAAACCGAAAGTTAAAATGATGTCCCTGAACATGCATATAAGTTCGAGTATTGATATTATAAACCTAACAAGAGATGAAGGCAAGTCGAATTGGTTGGTAAGAAACCAAAAATATCACTAAGTTCGGGACTTGGGTGCAAACCGAAAGTGAATATGATGTCCCTGAACATGCATATAAGTTCGAGTATTGATATTATAAACCTAACAAGAGATGAAGGCAAGTCGAATTGGTAAGTAAGAAACCAAAAATATCTCTAAGTTCGGGACTTGGGTGCAAACCGAAAGTTAAAATGATGTCCCTGAACATGCATATAAGTTCGAGTATTGATATTATAAACCTAACAAGAGATGAAGGCAAGTCGAATTGGTTGGTAAGAAACCAAAAATATCACTAAGTTCGGGACTTGGGTGCAAACCGAAAGTGAATATGATGTCCCTGAACATGCATATAAGTTCGAGTATTGATATTATAAACCTAACAAGAGATGAAGGCAAGTCGAATTGGTAAGTAAGAAACCAAAAATATCTCTAAGTTCGGGACTTGGGTACAAACCGAAAGTTAATATGATGTCCCTGAACATGCATATAAGTTCGAGTATTGATATTATAAACCTAACAAGAGATGAAGGCAAGTCGAATTGGTTGGTCCAAAACCAAAAATATCTCTAAGTTCGGGACTTGGGTGCAAACCGAAAGTTAAAATGATGTCCCTGAACATGCATATAAGTTCGAGTATTGATATTATAAACCTAACAAGAGATGAAGGCAAGTCGAATTGGTAAGTAAGAAACCAAAAATATCACTAAGTTCGGGACTTGGGTGCAAACCGAAAGTTAATATGATGTCCCTGAACATGCATATAAGTTCGAGTATTGATATTATAAACCTAACAAGAGATGAAGGCAAGTCGAATTGGTAAGTAAGAAACCAAAAATATCTCTAAGTTCGGGACTTGGGTGCAAACCGAAAGTTAAAATGATGTCCCTGAACATGCATATAAGTTCGAGTATTGATATTATAAACCTAACAAGAGATGAAGGCAAGTCGAATTGGTAAGTAAGAAACCAAAAATATCACTAAGTTCGGGACTTGGGTGCAAACCGAAAGTTAAAATGATGTCCCTGAACATGCATATAAGTTCGAGTATTGATATTATAAACCTAACAAGAGATGAAGGCAAGTCGAATTGGTAAGTAAGAAACCAAAAATATCTCTAAGTTCGGGACTTGGGTGCAAACCGAAAGTTAATATGATGTCCCTGAACATGCATATAAGTTCGAGTATTGATATTATAAACCTAACAAGAGATGAAGGCAAGTCGAATTGGTTGGTCCAAAACCAAAAATATCTCTAAGTTCGGGACTTGGGTGCAAACCGAAAGTTAAAATGATGTCCCTGAACATGCATATAAGTTCGAGTATTGATATTATAAACCTAACAAGAGATGAAGGCAAGTCGAATTGGTTGGTAAGAAACCAAAAATATCACTAAGTTCGGGACTTGGGTGCAAACCGAAAGTGAATATGATGTCCCTGAACATGCATATAAGTTCGAGTATTGATATTATAAACCTAACAAGAGATGAAGGCAAGTCGAATTGGTAAGTAAGAAACCAAAAATATCTCTAAGTTCGGGACTTGGGTGCAAACCGAAAGTTAAAATGATGTCCCTGAACATGCATATAAGTTCGAGTATTGATATTATAAACCTAACAAGAGATGAAGGCAAGTCGAATTGGTTGGTAAGAAACCAAAAATATCACTAAGTTCGGGACTTGGGTGCAAACCGAAAGTTAATATGATGTCCCTGAACATGCATATAAGTTCGAGTATTGATATTATAAACCTAACAAGAGATGAAGGCAAGTCGAATTGGTAAGTAAGAAACCAAAAATATCTCTAAGTTCGGGACTTGGGTACAAACCGAAAGTTAATATGATGTCCCTGAACATGCATATAAGTTCGAGTATTGATATTATAAACCTAACAAGAGATGAAGGCAAGTCGAATTGGTTGGTTGGAAACCAAAAATATCACTAAGTTCGGGACTTGGGTACAAACCGAAAGTTAAAATGATGTCCCTGAACATGCATATAAGTTCGAGTATTGATATTATAAACCTAACAAGCGATGAAGGCAAGTCGAATTGGTTGGTCGGAAACCAAAAATATCACTAAGTTCGGGACTTGGGTACAAACCGAAAGTTAATATGATGTCCCTGAACATGCATATAAGTTCGAGTATTGATATTATAAACCTAACAAGAGATGAAGGCAAGTCGAATTGGTTGGTCCAAAACCAAAAATATCTCTAAGTTCGGGACTTGGGTGCAAACCGAAAGTTAAAATGATGTTCCTGAACATGCATATAAGTTCGAGTATTGATATTATAAACCTAACAAGAGATGAAGGCAAGTCGAATTGGTTGGTTGGAAACCAAAAATATCACTAAGTTCGGGACTTGGGTACAAACCGAAAGTTAATATGATGTCCCTGAACATGCATATAAGTTCGAGTATTGATATTATAAACCTAACAAGAGATGAAGGCAAGTCGAATTGGTTGGTTGGAAACCAAAAATATCACTAAGTTCGGGACTTGGGTACAAACCGAAAGTTAATATGATGTCCCTGAACATGCATATAAGTTCGAGTATTGATATTATAAACCTAACAAGCGATGAAGGCAAGTCGAATTGGTTGGTCGGAAACCAAAAATATCACTAAGTTCGGGACTTGGGTACAAACCGAAAGTTAATATGATGTCCCTGAACATGCATATAAGTTCGAGTATTGATATTATAAACCTAACAAGAGATGAAGGCAAGTCGAATTGGTTGGTCCAAAACCAAAAATATCTCTAAGTTCGGGACTTGGGTGCAAACCGAAAGTGAATATGATGTCCCTGAACATGCATATAAGTTCGAGTATTGATATTATAAACCTAACAAGAGATGAAGGCAAGTCGAATTGGTAAGTAAGAAACCAAAAATATCTCTAAGTTCGGGACTTGGGTGCAAACCGAAAGTTAAAATGATGTCCCTGAACATGCATATAAGTTCGAGTATTGATATTATAAACCTAACAAGAGATGAAGGCAAGTCGAATTGGTAAGTAAGAAACCAAAAATATCTCTAAGTTCGGGACTTGGGTGCAAACCGAAAGTTAAAATGATGTCCCTGAACATGCATATAAGTTCGAGTATTGATATTATAAACCTAACAAGAGATGAAGGCAAGTCGAATTGGTAAGTAAGAAACCAAAAATATCTCTAAGTTCGGGACTTGGGTGCAAACCGAAAGTTAAAATGATGTCCCTGAACATGCATATAAGTTCGAGTATTGATATTATAAACCTAACAAGAGATGAAGGCAAGTCGAATTGGTAAGTAAGAAACCAAAAATATCACTAAGTTCGGGACTTGGGTGCAAACCGAAAGTTAAAATGATGTCCCTGAACATGCATATAAGTTCGAGTATTGATATTATAAACCTAACAAGAGATGAAGGCAAGTCGAATTGGTAAGTAAGAAACCAAAAATATCTCTAAGTTCGGGACTTGGGTGCAAACCGAAAGTTAATATGATGTCCCTGAACATGCATATAAGTTCGAGTATTGATATTATAAACCTAACAAGAGATGAAGGCAAGTCGAATTGGTTGGTCCAAAACCAAAAATATCTCTAAGTTCGGGACTTGGGTGCAAACCGAAAGTTAAAATGATGTCCCTGAACATGCATATAAGTTCGAGTATTGATATTATAAACCTAACAAGAGATGAAGGCAAGTCGAATTGGTTGGTAAGAAACCAAAAATATCACTAAGTTCGGGACTTGGGTGCAAACCGAAAGTGAATATGATGTCCCTGAACATGCATATAAGTTCGAGTATTGATATTATAAACCTAACAAGAGATGAAGGCAAGTCGAATTGGTAAGTAAGAAACCAAAAATATCTCTAAGTTCGGGACTTGGGTGCAAACCGAAAGTTAAAATGATGTCCCTGAACATGCATATAAGTTCGAGTATTGATATTATAAACCTAACAAGAGATGAAGGCAAGTCGAATTGGTAAGTAAGAAACCAAAAATATCTCTAAGTTCGGGACTTGGGTGCAAACCGAAAGTTAAAATGATGTCCCTGAACATGCATATAAGTTCGAGTATTGATATTATAAACCTAACAAGAGATGAAGGCAAGTCGAATTGGTAAGTAAGAAACCAAAAATATCTCTAAGTTCGGGACTTGGGTGCAAACCGAAAGTTAAAATGATGTCCCTGAACATGCATATAAGTTCGAGTATTGATATTATAAACCTAACAAGAGATGAAGGCAAGTCGAATTGGTAAGTAAGAAACCAAAAATATCACTAAGTTCGGGACTTGGGTGCAAACCGAAAGTTAAAATGATGTCCCTGAACATGCATATAAGTTCGAGTATTGATATTATAAACCTAACAAGAGATGAAGGCAAGTCGAATTGGTAAGTAAGAAACCAAAAATATCTCTAAGTTCGGGACTTGGGTGCAAACCGAAAGTTAATATGATGTCCCTGAACATGCATATAAGTTCGAGTATTGATATTATAAACCTAACAAGAGATGAAGGCAAGTCGAATTGGTTGGTCCAAAACCAAAAATATCTCTAAGTTCGGGACTTGGGTGCAAACCGAAAGTTAAAATGATGTCCCTGAACATGCATATAAGTTCGAGTATTGATATTATAAACCTAACAAGAGATGAAGGCAAGTCGAATTGGTTGGTAAGAAACCAAAAATATCACTAAGTTCGGGACTTGGGTGCAAACCGAAAGTTAATATGATGTCCCTGAACATGCATATAAGTTCGAGTATTGATATTATAAACCTAACAAGAGATGAAGGCAAGTCGAATTGGTAAGTAAGAAACCAAAAATATCTCTAAGTTCGGGACTTGGGTGCAAACCGAAAGTTAAAATGATGTCCCTGAACATGCATATAAGTTCGAGTATTGATATTATAAACCTAACAAGAGATGAAGGCAAGTCGAATTGGTTGGTAAGAAACCAAAAATATCACTAAGTTCGGGACTTGGGTGCAAACCGAAAGTGAATATGATGTCCCTGAACATGCATATAAGTTCGAGTATTGATATTATAAACCTAACAAGAGATGAAGGCAAGTCGAATTGGTAAGTAAGAAACCAAAAATATCTCTAAGTTCGGGACTTGGGTACAAACCGAAAGTTAATATGATGTCCCTGAACATGCATATAAGTTCGAGTATTGATATTATAAACCTAACAAGAGATGAAGGCAAGTCGAATTGGTTGGTTGGAAACCAAAAATATCACTAAGTTCGGGACTTGGGTACAAACCGAAAGTTAAAATGATGTCCCTGAACATGCATATAAGTTCGAGTATTGATATTATAAACCTAACAAGAGATGAAGGCAAGTCGAATTGGTTGGTCGGAAACCAAAAATATCACTAAGTTCGGGACTTGGGTACAAACCGAAAGTTAATATGATGTCCCTGAACATGCATATAAGTTCGAGTATTGATATTATAAACCTAACAAGAGATGAAGGCAAGTCGAATTGGTTGGTCCAAAACCAAAAATATCTCTAAGTTCGGGACTTGGGTGCAAACCGAAAGTTAAAATGATGTTCCTGAACATGCATATAAGTTCGAGTATTGATATTATAAACCTAACAAGAGATGAAGGCAAGTCGAATTGGTTGGTCGGAAACCAAAAATATCACTAAGTTCGGGACTTGGGTACAAACCGAAAGTTAATATGATGTCCCTGAACATGCATATAAGTTCGAGTATTGATATTATAAACCTAACAAGAGATGAAGGCAAGTCGAATTGGTTGGTTGGAAACCAAAAATATCACTAAGTTCGGGACTTGGGTACAAACCGAAAGTTAAAATGATGTCCCTGAACATGCATATAAGTTCGAGTATTGATATTATAAACCTAACAAGCGATGAAGGCAAGTCGAATTGGTTGGTCGGAAACCAAAAATATCACTAAGTTCGGGACTTGGGTACAAACCGAAAGTTAATATGATGTCCCTGAACATGCATATAAGTTCGAGTATTGATATTATAAACCTAACAAGAGATGAAGGCAAGTCGAATTGGTTGGTCCAAAACCAAAAATATCTCTAAGTTCGGGACTTGGGTGCAAACCGAAAGTTAAAATGATGTCCCTGAACATGCATATAAGTTCGAGTATTGATATTATAAACCTAACAAGAGATGAAGGCAAGTCGAATTGGTTGGTAAGAAACCAAAAATATATACCAAGTGCCTGAAATGTCTATAAACCACACGAAGAACTCTTCACACACAGGTGCGCCTCATAACCTGGTACAATGTATAAGACATTGGTTTCGGGGGATTTTTTGAGAAGAAAATTTTTTTCTCTAACTTTGAGTAAAACTGTCTCAGAATACATATTTAACCACGAAAAGTGAACACCGACAGTAAATAGCAAAAATCACCCGACCATCAAAGTTGTATGGCGGTGTGGGAGAAGAAAATCCAAGGTCGTCTAATGTAGGGACGTAAGACACGAAATCAAAATTTTGGCATAAAATCTAAAATAATCATCAGACAGTGGTCATCCAAGGCATATAAGAGTCGTCTAACGATGCTGAATGCAATAAGCAATAGCGACTTTTTAAAGATTTTTTTGGATTTTTGTCAAAATGTACCCTTCACAACTTGGTACAAGTCATAGGACATGGGTACCGGTATGACCGACGGAAGATTTTTGGACAAAAAATTTTTTTGCTCTAACTTTGAGTAAAACGGTCTCAGGATGCATTATTAATCATGAAAAGTGATCTCCGACAGTAAATAGCGAAAGTTACCCGACCATCAAAGTTGCATGGCGGTGCAGGAGACGAAAATCCAAGGTCGTCTAATGTAGGGACGTAAGACACGAAATCAAAATTTTGGCATAAAAGCTAAAATAATCATCAGACAGTGGTCATCCAAGGCATATTAGAGTCGTCTAACGATGCTGAATGCAATAAGCAATAGCGACTTTTTAATGATTTTTTTGGATTTTTGTCAAAATGTACCCTTCACAACTTGGTACAAGTCATAGGACATGGGTACCGGTATGACCGACGGAAGATTTTTGGACAAAAAATTTTTTTACTCTAACTTTGAGTAAAACGGTGTCAGGATGCATTATTAATCACGAAAAGTGATCTCCGACAGTAAATAGCGAAAGTTACCCGACCATCAAAGTTGCATGGCGGTGTAGGAGACGAAAGTCCAAGGTCGTCTAATGTAGGGACGTAAGACACGAAATCAAAATTTTGGCATAAAATCTAAAATAATCATCAGACAGTGGTCATCCAAGGCATATAAGAGTCGTCTAACGATGCTGAATGCAATAAGCAATAGCGACTTTTTAATGATTTTTTTGGATTTTTGTCAAAATGTACCCTTCACAACTTGGTACAAGTCATAGGACATGGGTACCGGTATGACCGACGGAAGATTTTTGGACAAAAAATTTTTTTGCTCTAACTTTGAGTAAAACGGTCTCAGGATGCATTATTAATCATGAAAAGTGATCTCCGACAGTAAATAGCGAAAGTTACCCGACCATCAAAGTTGCATGGCGGTGCAGGAGACGAAAATCCAAGGTCGTCTAATGTAGGGACGTAAGACACGAAATCAAAATTTTGGCATAAAAGCTTAAGTAATCATCAGACAGTGGTCATCCAAGGCATATAAGAGTCGTCTAACGATGCTGAATGCAATAAGCAATAGCGACTTTTTAATGATTTTTTTGGATTTTTGTCAAAATTTACCCTTCACAACTTGGTACAAGTTATAGGACATGGGTATCGGTATGACCGACGGAAGATTTTTTGACAAAAATTTTTTTGACTCTAACTTTGAGTAAAACTGTGTCAGGATGCTTTTTTAAGCATGAAAAGTGATCTCCGACGGTAAATAGCAAAAGTCACCCGACCATCAAAGTTGCATGGCGGTGCAGGAGACGAAAATCCAAGGTCGTCTAATGTAGGGACGTAAGACACGAAATCAAAATTTTGGCATAAAAGCTAAAATAATCATCAGACAGTGGTCATCCAAGGCATATTAGAGTCGTCTAACGATGCTGAATGCAATAAGCAATAGCGACTTTTTAATGATTTTTTTGGATTTTTGTCAAAATTTACCCTTCACAACTTGGTACAAGTCATAGGACATGGGTACCGGTATGACCGACGGAAGATTTTTGGACAAAAAATTTTTTTGCTCTAACTTTGAGTAAAACGGTCTCAGGATGCATTATTAATCACGAAAAGTGATCTCCGACCGTAAATAGCGAAAGTTACCCGACCATCAAAGTTGCATGGCGGTGTGGGAGAAGAAAATCCAAGGTCGTCTAATGTAGGGACGTAAGACACGAAATCAAAATTTTGGCATAAAAGCTAAAATAATCATCAGACAGTGGTCATCCAAGGCATATAAGAGTCGTCTAACGATGCTGAATGCAATAAGCAATAGCGACTTTTTAATGATTTTTTTGGATTTTTGTCAAAATGTACCCTTCACAACTTGGTACAAGTCATAGGACATGGGTACCGGTATGACCGACGGAAGATTTTTGGACAAAAAATTTTTTTGCTCTAACTTTGAGTAAAACGGTGTCAGGATGCATTATTAATCACGAAAAGTGATCTCCGACAGTAAATAGCGAAAGTTACCCGACCATCAAAGTTGTATGGCGGTGTGGGAGAAGAAAATCCAAGGTCGTCTAATGTAGGGACGTAAGACACGAAATCAAAATTTTGGCATAAAAGCTAAAATAATCATCAGACAGTGGTCATCCAAGGCATATAAGAGTCGTCTAACGATGCTGAATGCAATAAGCAATAGCGACTTTTTAATGATTTTTTTGGATTTTTGTCAAAAT
The DNA here is from genome assembly GCF_943734695.1 of Anopheles maculipalpis. Lineage (NCBI taxonomy): Eukaryota > Metazoa > Arthropoda > Insecta > Diptera > Culicidae > Anopheles > Anopheles maculipalpis. The sequence continues at coordinate 7,709 of NW_026060544.1, read as the reverse complement.
GTACCCTTCACAACTTGGTACAAGTCATAGGACATGGGTACCGGTATGACCGACGGAAGATTTTTGGACAAAAAATTTTTTTGCTCTAACTTTGAGTAAAACGGTCTCAGGATGCATTATTAATCATGAAAAGTGATCTCCGACATTAAATAGCGAAAGTTACCCGACCATCAAAGTTGCATGGCGGTGCAGGAGACGAAAATCCAAGG